>NC_092101.1:55963028-56165528 GCF_045679555.1 Salvelinus alpinus
ATAGACACTAGATGGTAACATCACTCAGCGTCCCTCCCTGCTATCATAGACACTAGATGGTAACATCACTCAGCGTCCCTCCCTGCTATCATAGACACTAGATGGTAACATCACTCAGCGTCCCCTCCCTGCTATCATAGACACTAGATGGTAACATCACTCAGCGTCCCTCCCTGCTATCATAGACACTAGATGGTAATATCACTCAGCGTCCCTCCCTGCTATCATAGACACTAGATGGTAACATCACTCAGCGTCCCTCCCTGCTATCATAGACACTAGATGGTAACATCACTCAGCGTCCCCTCCCTGCTATCATAGACACTAGATGGTAACATCACTCAGCGTCCCTCCCTGCTATCATAGACACTAGATGGTAACATCACTCAGCGTCCCTCCCTGCTATCATAGACACTAGATGGTAACATCACTCAGCGTCCCTCCCTGCTATCATAGACACTAGATGGTAACGTCACTCAGCGTCCCTCCCTGCTATCATAGACACTAGATGGTAACATCACTCAGCGTCCCTCCCTGCTATCATAGACACTAGATGGTAACGTCACTCAGCGTCCCCTCCCTGCTATCATAGACACTAGATGGTAACATCACTCAGCGTCCCTCCCTGCTATCATAGACACTAGATGGTAACATCACTCAGCGTCCCTCCCTGCTATCATAGACACTAGATGGTAACATCACTCAGCGTCCCTCCCTGCTATCATAGACACTAGATGGTAACATCACTCAGCGTCCCTCCCTGCTATCATAGACACTAGATGGTAACATCACTCAGCGTCCCCTCCCTGCTATCATAGACACTAGATGGTAACATCACTCAGCGTCCCTCCCTGCTATCATAGACACTAGATGGTAACATCACTCAGCGTCCCTCCCTGCTATCATAGACACTAGATGGTAACATCACTCAGCGTCCCCTCCCTGCTATCATAGACACTAGATGGTAACATCACTCAGCGTCCCTCCCTGCTATCATAGACACTAGATGGTAACATCACTCAGCGTCCCCTCCCTGCTATCATAGACACTAGATGGTAACATCACTCAGCGTCCCCTCCCTGCTATCATAGACACTAGATGGTAACATCACTCAGCGTCCCTCCCTGCTATCATAGACACTAGATGGTAACATCACTCAGCGTCCCTCCCTGCTATCATAGACACTAGATGGTAACATCACTCAGCGTCCCTCCCTGCTATCATAGACACTAGATGGTAACATCACTCAGCGTCCCCTCCCTGCTATCATAGACACTAGATGGTAACGTCACTCAGCGTCCCCTCCCTGCTATCATAGACACTAGATGGTAACGTCACTCAGCGTCCCTCCCTGCTATCATAGACACTAGATGGTAACGTCACTCAGCGTCCCCTCCCTGCTATCATAGACACTAGATGGTAACGTCACTCAGCGTCCCCTCCCTGCTATCATAGACACTAGATGGTAACATCACTCAGCGTCCCTCCCTGCTATCATAGACACTAGATGGTAACATCACTCAGCGTCCCTCCCTGCTATCATAGACACTAGATGGTAACATCACTCAGCGTCTCCTCCCTGCTATCATAGACACTAGATGGTAACATCACTCAGCGTCCCTCCCTGCTATCATAGACACTAGATGGTAACATCACTCAGTGTCCCCTCCCTGCTATCATAGACACTAGATGGTAACATCACTCAGCGTCCCTCCCTGCTATCATAGACACTAGATGGTAACATCACTCAGCGTCCCTCCCTGCTATCATAGACACTAGATGGTAACATCACTCAGCGTCCCTCCCTGCTATCATAGACACTAGATGGTAACATCACTCAGCGTCCCCTCCCTGCTATCATAGACACTAGATGGTAACATCACTCAGCGTCCCTCCCTGCTATCATAGACACTAGATGGTAACATCACTCAGCGTCCCTCCCTGCTATCATAGACACTAGATGGTAACATCACTCAGCGTCCCTCCCTGCTATCATAGACACTAGATGGTAACATCACTCAGCGTCCCTCCCTGCTATCATAGACACTAGATGGTAACATCACTCAGCGTCCCTCCCTGCTATCATAGACACTAGATGGTAACGTCACTCAGCGTCCCTCCCTGCTATCATAGACACTAGATGGTGACATCACTCAGCGTCCCTCCCTGCTATCATAGACACTAGATGGTAACGTCACTCAGCGTCCCCTCCCTGCTATCATAGACACTAGATGGTAACGTCACTCAGCGTCCCCTCCCTGCTATCATAGACACTAGATGGTAACATCACTCAGCGTCCCTCCCTGCTATCATAGACACTAGATGGTAACATCACTCAGCGTCCCTCCCTGCTATCATAGACACTAGATGGTAACATCACTCAGCGTCCCTCCCTGCTATCATAGACACTAGATGGTAACATCACTCAGCGTCTCCTCCCTGCTATCATAGACACTAGATGGTAACATCACTCAGCGTCCCTCCCTGCTATCATAGACACTAGATGGTAACATCACTCAGCGTCCCTCCCTGCTATCATAGACACTAGATGGTAACATCACTCAGCGTCCCTCCCTGCTATCATAGACACTAGATGGTAACATCACTCAGCGTCCCTCCCTGCTATCATAGACACTAGATGGTAACATCACTCAGCGTCCCTCCCTGCTATCATAGACACTAGATGGTAACATCACTCAGCGTCCCTCCCTGCTATCATAGACACTAGATGGTAACATCACTCAGCGTCCCTCCCTGCTATCATAGACACTAGATGGTAACATCACTCAGCGTCCCTCCCTGCTATCATAGACACTAGATGGTAACATCACTCAGCGTCTCCTCCCTGCTATCATAGACACTAGATGGTAACATCACTCAGCGTCCCTCCCTGCTATCATAGACACTAGATGGTAACATCACTCAGCGTCCCTCCCTGCTATCATAGACACTAGATGGTAACATCACTCAGCGTCCCTCCCTGCTATCATAGACACTAGATGGTAACATCACTCAGCGTCTCCTCCCTGCTATCATAGACACTAGATGGTAACATCACTCAGCGTCCCTCCCTGCTATCATAGACACTAGATGGTAACATCACTCAGCGTCCCTCCCTGCTATCATAGACACTAGATGGTAACATCACTCAGCGTCCCTCCCTGCTATCATAGACACTAGATGGTAACATCACTCAGCGTCCCTCCCTGCTATCATAGACACTAGATGGTAACGTCACTCAGCGTCCCTCCCTGCTATCATAGACACTAGATGGTAACATCACTCAGCGTCCCTCCCTGCTATCATAGACACTAGATGGTAACATCACTCAGCGTCCCCTCCCTGCTATCATAGACACTAGATGGTAACATCACTCAGCGTCCCTCCCTGCTATCATAGACACTAGATGGTAACATCACTCAGCGTCCCCTCCCTGCTATCATAGACACTAGATGGTAACATCACTCAGCGTCCCTCCCTGCTATCATAGACACTAGATGGTAACATCACTCAGCGTCCCTCCCTGCTATCATAGACACTAGATGGTAACATCACTCAGCGTCCCCTCCCTGCTATCATAGACACTAGATGGTAACATCACTCAGCGTCCCCTCCCTGCTATCATAGACACTAGATGGTAACATCACTCAGCGTCCCTCCCTGCTATCATAGACACTAGATGGTAACGTCACTCAGCGTCCCTCCCTGCTATCATAGACACTAGATGGTAACGTCACTCAGCGTCCCTCCCTGCTATCATAGACACTAGATGGTAACGTCACTCAGCGTCCCTCCCTGCTATCATAGACACTAGATGGTAACATCACTCAGCGTCCCCTCCCTGCTATCATAGACACTAGATGGTAACATCACTCAGCGTCCCTCCCTGCTATCATAGACACTAGATGGTAACATCACTCAGCGTCCCTCCCTGCTATCATAGACACTAGATGGTAACATCACTCAGCGTCCCCTCCCTGCTATCATAGACACTAGATGGTAACGTCACTCAGCGTCTCCTCCCTGCTATCATAGACACTAGATGGTAACATCACTCAGCGTCCCTCCCTGCTATCATAGACACTAGATGGTAACATCACTCAGCGTCTCCTCCCTGCTATCATAGACACTAGATGGTAACATCACTCAGCGTCCCCTCCCTGCTATCATAGACACTAGATGGTAACATCACTCAGCGTCCCTCCCTGCTATCATAGACACTAGATGGTAACATCACTCAGCGTCTCCTCCCTGCTATCATAGACACTAGATGGTAACATCACTCAGCGTCCCCTCCCTGCTATCATAGACACTAGATGGTAACATCACTCAGCGTCCCCTCCCTGCTATCATAGACACTAGATGGTAACATCACTCAGCGTCCCTCCCTGCTATCATAGACACTAGATGGTAACATCACTCAGCGTCCCTCCCTGCTATCATAGACACTAGATGGTAACATCACTCAGCGTCTCCTCCCTGCTATCATAGACACTAGATGGTAACATCACTCAGCGTCCCTCCCTGCTATCATAGACACTAGATGGTAACGTCACTCAGCGTCCCCTCCCTGCTATCATAGACACTAGATGGTAACATCACTCAGCGTCCCTCCCTGCTATCATAGACACTAGATGGTAACATCACTCAGCGTCCCTCCCTGCTATCATAGACACTAGATGGTAACGTCACTCAGCGTCCCTCCCTGCTATCATAGACACTAGATGGTAACGTCACTCAGCGTCCCTCCCTGCTATCATAGACACTAGATGGTAACGTCACTCAGCGTCCCTCCCTGCTATCATAGACACTAGATGGTAACGTCACTCAGCGTCCCTCCCTGCTATCATAGACACTAGATGGTAACGTCACTCAGCGTCCCCTCCCTGCTATCATAGACACTAGATGGTAACGTCACTCAGCGTCCCTCCCTACTATCATAGACACTAGATGGTAACGTCACTCAGCGTCCCTCCCTACTATCATAGACACTAGATGGTAACGTCACTCAGCGTCCCTCCCTGCTATCATAGACACTAGATGGTAACGTCACTCAGCGTCCCTCCCTGCTATCATAGACACTAGATGGTAACGTCACTCAGCGTCCCTCCCTGCTATCATAGACACTAGATGGTAACATCACTCAGCGTCCCTCCCTGCTATCATAGACACTAGATGGTAACATCACTCAGCGTCCCTCCCTGCTATCATAGACACTAGATGGTAACATCACTCAGCGTCCCTCCCTGCTATCATAGACACTAGATGGTAACATCACTCAGCGTCCCCTCCCTGCTATCATAGACACTAGATGGTAACATCACTCAGCGTCCCCTCCCTGCTATCATAGACACTAGATGGTAACATCACTCAGCGTCCCCTCCCTGCTATCATAGACACTAGATGGTAACATCACTCAGCGTCCCTCCCTGCTATCATAGACACTAGATGGTAACATCACTCAGCGTCCCTCCCTGCTATCATAGACACTAGATGGTAACATCACTCAGCGTCCCCTCCCTGCTATCATAGACACTAGATGGTAACATCACTCAGCGTCCCTCCCTGCTATCATAGACACTAGATGGTAACATCACTCAGCGTCCCCTCCCTGCTATCATAGACACTAGATGGTAACATCACTCAGCGTCCCCTCCCTGCTATCATAGACACTAGATGGTAACATCACTCAGCGTCCCTCCCTGCTATCATAGACACTAGATGGTAACATCACTCAGCGTCCCTCCCTGCTATCATAGACACTAGATGGTAACATCACTCAGCGTCCCTCCCTGCTATCATAGACACTAGATGGTAACATCACTCAGCGTCCCCTCCCTGCTATCATAGACACTAGATGGTAACATCACTCAGCGTCCCTCCCTGCTATCATAGACACTAGATGGTAACATCACTCAGCGTCCCTCCCTACTATCATAGACACTAGATGGTAACGTCACTCAGCGTCCCTCCCTGCTATCATAGACACTAGATGGTAACGTCACTCAGCGTCCCTCCCTGCTATCATAGACACTAGATGGTAACGTCACTCAGCGTCCCTCCCTGCTATCATAGACACTAGATGGTAACGTCACTCAGCGTCCCTCCCTGCTATCATAGACACTAGATGGTAACGTCACTCAGCGTCCCCTCCCTGCTATCATAGACACTAGATGGTAACGTCACTCAGCGTCCCTCCCTGCTATCATAGACACTAGATGGTAACATCACTCAGCGTCCCCTCCCTGCTATCATAGACACTAGATGGTAACATCACTCAGCGTCCCTCCCTGCTATCATAGACACTAGATGGTAACATCACTCAGCGTCCCTCCCTGCTATCATAGACACTAGATGGTAACATCACTCAGCGTCCCCTCCCTGCTATCATAGACACTAGATGGTAACATCACTCAGCGTCCCTCCCTGCTATCATAGACACTAGATGGTAACATCACTCAGCGTCCCTCCCTGCTATCATAGACACTAGATGGTAACATCACTCAGCGTCCCTCCCTGCTATCATAGACACTAGATGGTAACATCACTCAGCGTCCCTCCCTGCTATCATAGACACTAGATGGTAACATCACTCAGCGTCCCTCCCTGCTATCATAGACACTAGATGGTAACATCACTCAGCGTCCCTCCCTGCTATCATAGACACTAGATGGTAGCATCACTCAGCGTCCCTCCCTGCTATCATAGACACTAGATGGCAGCATCACTCAGCGTCCCCTCCCTGCTATCATAGACACTAGATGGTAACATCACTCAGCGTCCCTCCCTGCTATCATAGACACTAGATGGTAACATCACTCAGCGTCCCTCCCTGCTATCATAGACACTAGATGGTAACATCACTCAGCGTCCCTCCCTGCTATCATAGACACTAGATGGTAACATCACTCAGCGTCCCTCCCTGCTATCATAGACACTAGATGGTAACATCACTCAGCGTCCCTCCCTGCTATCATAGACACTAGATGGTAACATCACTCAGCGTCCCCTCCCTGCTATCATAGACACTAGATGGTAACATCACTCAGCGTCCCCTCCCTGCTATCATAGACACTAGATGGTAACATCACTCAGCGTCCCCTCCCTGCTATCATAGACACTAGATGGTAACATCACTCAGCGTCCCTCCCTGCTATCATAGACACTAGATGGTAACATCACTCAGCGTCCCTCCCTGCTATCATAGACACTAGATGGTAACATCACTCAGCGTCCCTCCCTGCTATCATAGACACTAGATGGTAACATCACTCAGCGTCCCTCCCTGCTATCATAGACACTAGATGGTAACATCACTCAGCGTCCCTCCCTGCTATCATAGACATTAGATGGTAATATCACTCAGCGTCCCTCCCTGCTATCATAGACATTAGATGGTAACATCACTCAGCGTCCCTCCCTGCTATCATAGACACTAGATGGTAACATCACTCAGCGTCCCCTCCCTGCTATCATAGACACTAGATGGTAACATCACTCAGCGTCCCTCCCTGCTATCATAGACACTAGATGGTAACATCACTCAGCGTCCCCTCCCTGCTATCATAGACACTAGATGGTAACATCACTCAGCGTCCCCTCCCTGCTATCATAGACACTAGATGGTAACATCACTCAGCGTCCCTCCCTGCTATCATAGACACTAGATGGTAACATCACTCAGCGTCCCCTCCCTGCTATCATAGACACTAGATGGTAACATCACTCAGTGTCCCCTCCCTGCTATCATAGACACTAGATGGTAACATCACTCAGCGTCCCTCCCTGCTATCATAGACACTAGATGGTAACGTCACTCAGCGTCCCCTCCCTGCTATCATAGACACTAGATGGTAACGTCACTCAGCGTCCCTCCCTGCTATCATAGACACTAGATGGTAACGTCACTCAGCGTCCCTCCCTGCTATCATAGACACTAGATGGTAACGTCACTCAGCGTCCCTCCCTGCTATCATAGACACTAGATGGTAACGTCACTCAGCGTCCCTCCCTGCTATCATAGACACTAGATGGTAACGTCACTCAGCGTCCCTCCCTGCTATCATAGACACTAGATGGTAACGTCACTCAGCGTCCCTCCCTGCTATCATAGACACTAGATGGTAACATCACTCAGCGTCCCTCCCTGCTATCATAGACACTAGATGGTAACATCACTCAGCGTCCCCTCCCTGCTATCATAGACACTAGATGGTAACATCACTCAGCGTCCCCTCCCTGCTATCATAGACACTAGATGGTAACGTCACTCAGCGTCCCTCCCTGCTATCATAGACACTAGATGGTAACGTCACTCAGCGTCCCTCCCTGCTATCATAGACACTAGATGGTAACATCACTCAGCGTCCCTCCCTGCTATCATAGACACTAGATGGTAACATCACTCAGCGTCCCCTCCCTGCTATCATAGACACTAGATGGTAACATCACTCAGCGTCCCTCCCTGCTATCATAGACACTAGATGGTAACATCACTCAGCGTCCCTCCCTGCTATCATAGACACTAGATGGTAACATCACTCAGCGTCCCTCCCTGCTATCATAGACACTAGATGGTAACATCACTCAGCGTCCCTCCCTGCTATCATAGACACTAGATGGTAACATCACTCAGCGTCCCTCCCTGCTATCATAGACACTAGATGGTAACATCACTCAGCGTCCCTCCCTGCTATCATAGACACTAGATGGTAACATCACTCAGCG
Organism: Salvelinus alpinus; assembly: GCF_045679555.1. Lineage (NCBI taxonomy): Eukaryota > Metazoa > Chordata > Actinopteri > Salmoniformes > Salmonidae > Salvelinus > Salvelinus alpinus. The sequence continues at coordinate 55,971,756 of NC_092101.1, forward strand.
TCCCCTCCCTGCTATCATAGACACTAGATGGTAACATCACTCAGCGTCTCCTCCCTGCTATCATAGACACTAGATGGTAACATCACTCAGCGTCCCCTCCCTGCTATCATAGACACTAGATGGTAACATCACTCAGCGTCCCTCCCTGCTATCATAGACACTAGATGGTAACATCACTCAGCGTCCCTCCCTGCTATCATAGACACTAGATGGTAACATCACTCAGCGTCCCTCCCTGCTATCATAGACACTAGATGGTAACATCACTCAGCGTCCCTCCCTGCTATCATAGACACTAGATGGTAACATCACTCAGCGTCCCCTCCCTGCTATCATAGACACTAGATGGTAACATCACTCAGCGTCCCTCCCTGCTATCATAGACACTAGATGGTAACATCACTCAGCGTCCCTCCCTGCTATCATAGACACTAGATGGTAACATCACTCAGCGTCCCTCCCTGCTATCATAGACACTAGATGGTAACGTCACTCAGCGTCCCTCCCTGCTATCATAGACACTAGATGGTAACGTCACTCAGCGTCCCTCCCTGCTATCATAGACACTAGATGGTAACGTCACTCAGCGTCCCTCCCTGCTATCATAGACACTAGATGGTAACGTCACTCAGCGTCCCTCCCTGCTATCATAGACACTAGATGGTAACGTCACTCAGCGTCCCTCCCTGCTATCATAGACACTAGATGGTAACGTCACTCAGCGTCCCTCCCTGCTATCATAGACACTAGATGGTAACGTCACTCAGCGTCCCTCCCTGCTATCATAGACACTAGATGGTAACATCACTCAGCGTCCCTCCCTGCTATCATAGACACTAGATGGTAACATCACTCAGCGTCCCTCCCTGCTATCATAGACACTAGATGGTAACATCACTCAGCGTCCCTCCCTGCTATCATAGACACTAGATGGTAACATCACTCAGCGTCCCTCCCTGCTATCATAGACACTAGATGGTAACATCACTCAGCGTCCCTCCCTGCTATCATAGACACTAGATGGTAACATCACTCAGCGTCCCCTCCCTGCTATCATAGACACTAGATGGTAACATCACTCAGCGTCCCCTCCCTGCTATCATAGACACTAGATGGTAACATCACTCAGCGTCCCTCCCTGCTATCATAGACACTAGATGGTAGCGTCACTCAGCGTCCCCTCCCTGCTATCATAGACACTAGATGGTAACGTCACTCAGCGTCCCTCCCTGCTATCATAGACACTAGATGGTAACGTCACTCAGCGTCCCCTCCCTGCTATCATAGACACTAGATGGTAACGTCACTCAGCGTCCCTCCCTGCTATCATAGACACTAGATGGTAACATCACTCAGCGTCCCTCCCTGCTATCATAGACACTAGATGGTAACGTCACTCAGCGTCCCTCCCTGCTATCATAGACACTAGATGGTAACGTCACTCAGCGTCCCTCCCTGCTATCATAGACACTAGATGGTAACGTCACTCAGCGTCCCTCCCTGCTATCATAGACACTAGATGGTAACGTCACTCAGCGTCCCTCCCTGCTATCATAGACACTAGATGGTAACATCACTCAGCGTCCCCTCCCTGCTATCATAGACACTAGATGGTAACATCACTCAGCGTCCCTCCCTGCTATCATAGACACTAGATGGTAACATCACTCAGCGTCCCTCCCTGCTATCATAGACACTAGATGGTAACATCACTCAGCGTCCCTCCCTGCTATCATAGACACTAGATGGTAACATCACTCAGCGTCCCTCCCTGCTATCATAGACACTAGATGGTAACATCACTCAGCGTCCCTCCCTGCTATCATAGACACTAGATGGTAACATCACTCAGCGTCCCTCCCTGCTATCATAGACACTAGATGGTAACATCACTCAGCGTCCCTCCCTACTATCATAGACACTAGATGGTAACATCACTCAGCGTCCCTCCCTGCTATCATAGACACTAGATGGTAACGTCACTCAGCGTCCCTCCCTGCTATCATAGACACTAGATGGTAACGTCACTCAGCGTCCCTCCCTGCTATCATAGACACTAGATGGTAACATCACTCAGCGTCCCTCCCTGCTATCATAGACACTAGATGGTAACATCACTCAGCGTCCCTCCCTGCTATCATAGACACTAGATGGTAACATCACTCAGCGTCCCCTCCCTGCTATCATAGACACTAGATGGTAACATCACTCAGCGTCCCTCCCTGCTATCATAGACACTAGATGGTAACATCACTCAGCGTCTCCTCCCTGCTATCATAGACACTAGATGGTAACATCACTCAGCGTCCCTCCCTGCTATCATAGACACTAGATGGTAACATCACTCAGCGTCCCTCCCTGCTATCATAGACACTAGATGGTAACATCACTCAGCGTCCCTCCCTGCTATCATAGACACTAGATGGTAACATCACTCAGCGTCCCTCCCTGCTATCATAGACACTAGATGGTAACATCACTCAGCGTCCCTCCCTGCTATCATAGACACTAGATGGTAACATCACTCAGCGTCCCTCCCTGCTATCATAGACACTAGATGGTAACATCACTCAGCGTCCCTCCCTGCTATCATAGACACTAGATGGTAACATCACTCAGCGTCCCTCCCTGCTATCATAGACACTAGATGGTAACATCACTCAGCGTCCCCTCCCTGCTATCATAGACACTAGATGGTAACATCACTCAGCGTCCCTCCCTGCTATCATAGACACTAGATGGTAACATCACTCAGCGTCCCTCCCTGCTATCATAGACACTAGATGGTAACATCACTCAGCGTCCCTCCCTGCTATCATAGACACTAGATGGTAACATCACTCAGCGTCCCCTCCCTGCTATCATAGACACTAGATGGTAACATCACTCAGCGTCCCCTCCCTGCTATCATAGACACTAGATGGTAACATCACTCAGCGTCCCTCCCTGCTATCATAGACACTAGATGGTAACATCACTCAGCGTCCCCTCCCTGCTATCATAGACACTAGATGGTAACATCACTCAGCGTTCCCTCCCTGCTATCATAGACACTAGATGGTAACATCACTCAGCGTCCCTCCCTGCTATCATAGACACTAGATGGTAACATCACTCAGCGTCTCCTCCCTGCTATCATAGACACTAGATGGTAACATCACTCAGCGTCTCCTCCCTGCTATCATAGACACTAGATGGTAACATCACTCAGCGTCCCCTCCCTGCTATCATAGACACTAGATGGTAACATCACTCAGCGTCCCTCCCTGCTATCATAGACACTAGATGGTAACATCACTCAGCGTCCCCTCCCTGCTATCATAGACACTAGATGGTAACATCACTCAGCGTCCCCTCCCTGCTATCATAGACACTAGATGGTAACATCACTCAGCGTCCCCTCCCTGCTATCATAGACACTAGATGGTAACATCACTCAGCGTCCCTCCCTGCTATCATAGACACTAGATGGTAACATCACTCAGCGTCCCTCCCTGCTATCATAGACACTAGATGGTAACATCACTCAGCGTCCCTCCCTGCTATCATAGACACTAGATGGTAACATCACTCAGCGTCCCTCCCTGCTATCATAGACACTAGATGGTAACATCACTCAGCGTCCCCTCCCTGCTATCATAGACACTAGATGGTAACATCACTCAGCGTCCCCTCCCTGCTATCATAGACACTAGATGGTAACATCACTCAGCGTCCCTCCCTGCTATCATAGACACTAGATGGTAACATCACTCAGCGTCCCTCCCTGCTATCATAGACACTAGATGGTAACATCACTCAGCGTCCCCTCCCTGCTATCATAGACACTAGATGGTAACATCACTCAGCGTCCCCTCCCTGCTATCATAGACACTAGATGGTAACATCACTCAGCGTCCCCTCCCTGCTATCATAGACACTAGATGGTAACATCACTCAGCGTCCCTCCCTGCTATCATAGACACTAGATGGTAACATCACTCAGCGTCCCCTCCCTGCTATCATAGACACTAGATGGTAACATCACTCAGCGTTCCCTCCCTGCTATCATAGACACTAGATGGTAACATCACTCAGCGTCCCTCCCTGCTATCATAGACACTAGATGGTAACATCACTCAGCGTCTCCTCCCTGCTATCATAGACACTAGATGGTAACATCACTCAGCGTCTCCTCCCTGCTATCATAGACACTAGATGGTAACATCACTCAGCGTCCCTCCCTGCTATCATAGACACTAGATGGTAACGTCACTCAGCGTCCCCTCCCTGCTATCATAGACACTAGATGGTAACGTCACTCAGCGTCCCTCCCTGCTATCATAGACACTAGATGGTAACATCACTCAGCGTCCCTCCCTGCTATCATAGACACTAGATGGTAACATCACTCAGCGTCCCCTCCCTGCTATCATAGACACTAGATGGTAACATCACTCAGCGTCCCTCCCTGCTATCATAGACACTAGATGGTAACATCACTCAGCGTCCCTCCCTGCTATCATAGACACTAGATGGTAACATCACTCAGCGTCCCTCCCTGCTATCATAGACACTAGATGGTAACATCACTCAGCGTCCCTCCCTGCTATCATAGACACTAGATGGTAACATCACTCAGTGTCCCCTCCCTGCTATCATAGACACTAGATGGTAACATCACTCAGCGTCCCTCCCTGCTATCATAGACACTAGATGGTAGCGTCACTCAGCGTCCCCTCCCTGCTATCATAGACACTAGATGGTAACGTCACTCAGCGTCCCTCCCTGCTATCATAGACACTAGATGGTAACGTCACTCAGCGTCCCTCCCTGCTATCATAGACACTAGATGGTAACGTCACTCAGCGTCCCTCCCTGCTATCATAGACACTAGATGGTAACGTCACTCAGCGTCCCTCCCTGCTATCATAGACACTAGATGGTAACATCACTCAGCGTCCCCTCCCTGCTATCATAGATACTAGATGGTAACATCACTCAGCGTCCCTCCCTGCTATCATAGACACTAGATGGTAACATCACTCAGCGTCCCCTCCCTGCTATCATAGACACTAGATGGTAACATCACTCAGCGTCCCTCCCTGCTATCATAGACACTAGATGGTAACATCACTCAGCGTCCCTCCCTGCTATCATAGACACTAGATGGTAACATCACTCAGCGTCCCTCCCTGCTATCATAGACACTAGATGGTAACATCACTCAGCGTCCCTCCCTGCTATCATAGACACTAGATGGTAACATCACTCAGCGTCCCTCCCTGCTATCATAGACACTAGATGGTAGCATCACTCAGCGTCCCTCCCTGCTATCATAGACACTAGATGGTAACATCACTCAGCGTCCCTCCCTGCTATCATAGACACTAGATGGTAACATCACTCAGCGTCCCTCCCTGCTATCATAGACACTAGATGGTAACATCACTCAGCGTCCCTCCCTGCTATCATAGACACTAGATGGTAGCATCACTCAGCGTCCCTCCCTACTATCATAGACACTAGATGGTAACATCACTCAGCGTCCCTCCCTGCTATCATAGACACTAGATGGTAACGTCACTCAGCGTCCCTCCCTGCTATCATAGACACTAGATGGTAACGTCACTCAGCGTCCCTCCCTGCTATCATAGACACTAGATGGTAACGTCACTCAGCGTCCCTCCCTGCTATCATAGACACTAGATGGTAACGTCACTCAGCGTCCCTCCCTGCTATCATAGACACTAGATGGTAGCATCACTCAGCGTCCCTCCCTGCTATCATAGACACTAGATGGTAACATCACTCAGCGTCCCCTCCCTGCTATCATAGACACTAGATGGTAACATCACTCAGCGTCCCCTCCCTGCTATCATAGACACTAGATGGTAACATCACTCAGCGTCCCTCCCTGCTATCATAGACACTAGATGGTAACATCACTCAGCGTCCCTCCCTGCTATCATAGACACTAGATGGTAACATCACTCAGCGTCCCTCCCTGCTATCATAGACACTAGATGGTAACATCACTCAGCGTCCCTCCCTGCTATCATAGACACTAGATGGTAACATCACTCAGCGTCTCCTCCCTGCTATCATAGACACTAGATGGTAACATCACTCAGCGTCCCTCCCTGCTATCATAGACACTAGATGGTAACATCACTCAGCGTCCCTCCCTGCTATCATAGACACTAGATGGTAACATCACTCAGCGTCCCTCCCTGCTATCATAGACACTAGATGGTAACATCACTCAGCGTCCCTCCCTGCTATCATAGACACTAGATGGTAACATCACTCAGCGTCCCCTCCCTGCTATCATAGACACTAGATGGTAACATCACTCAGCGTCCCCTCCCTGCTATCATAGACACTAGATGGTAACATCACTCAGCGTCCCTCCCTGCTATCATAGACACTAGATGGTAACATCACTCAGCGTCCCTCCCTGCTATCATAGACACTAGATGGTAACATCACTCAGCGTCCCTCCCTGCTATCATAGACACTAGATGGTAACATCACTCAGCGTCCCCTCCCTGCTATCATAGACACTAGATGGTAACATCACTCAGCGTCCCCTCCCTGCTATCATAGACACTAGATGGTAACATCACTCAGCGTCCCCTCCCTGCTATCATAGACACTAGATGGTAACATCACTCAGCGTCCCTCCCTGCTATCATAGACACTAGATGGTAACATCACTCAGCGTCCCCTCCCTGCTATCATAGACACTAGATGGTAACATCACTCAGCGTTCCCTCCCTGCTATCATAGACACTAGATGGTAACATCACTCAGCGTCCCTCCCTGCTATCATAGACACTAGATGGTAACATCACTCAGCGTCTCCTCCCTGCTATCATAGACACTAGATGGTAACATCACTCAGCGTCTCCTCCCTGCTATCATAGACACTAGATGGTAACATCACTCAGCGTCCCCTCCCTGCTATCATAGACACTAGATGGTAACATCACTCAGCGTCCCTCCCTGCTATCATAGACACTAGATGGTAACATCACTCAGCGTCCCCTCCCTGCTATCATAGACACTAGATGGTAACATCACTCAGCGTCCCTCCCTGCTATCATAGACACTAGATGGTAACATCACTCAGCGTCCCTCCCTGCTATCATAGACACTAGATGGTAACATCACTCAGCGTCCCTCCCTGCTATCATAGACACTAGATGGTAACATCACTCAGCGTCCCTCCCTGCTATCATAGACACTAGATGGTAACATCACTCAGCGTCCCTCCCTGCTATCATAGACACTAGATGGTAACGTCACTCAGCGTCCCCTCCCTGCTATCATAGACACTAGATGGTAACGTCACTCAGCGTCCCTCCCTGCTATCATAGACACTAGATGGTAACGTCACTCAGCGTCCCTCCCTGCTATCATAGACACTAGATGGTAACATCACTCAGCGTCCCTCCCTGCTATCATAGACACTAGATGGTAACATCACTCAGCGTCCCTCCCTGCTATCATAGACACTAGATGGTAACATCACTCAGCGTCCCCTCCCTGCTATCATAGACACTAGATGGTGACATCACTCAGCGTCCCTCCCTGCTATCATAGACACTAGATGGTGACATCACTCAGCGTCCCTCCCTGCTATCATAGACACTAGATGGTAACATCACTCAGCGTCCCTCCCTGCTATCATAGACACTAGATGGTAACATCACTCAGCGTCCCTCCCTGCTATCATAGACACTAGATGGTAACATCACTCAGCGTCCCTCCCTGCTATCATAGACACTAGATGGTAACATCACTCAGCGTCCCCTCCCTGCTATCATAGACACTAGATGGTAACATCACTCAGCGTCCCTCCCTGCTATCATAGACACTAGATGGTAACATCACTCAGCGTCCCTCCCTGCTATCATAGACACTAGATGGTAACATCACTCAGCGTCCCTCCCTGCTATCATAGACACTAGATGGTAACATCACTCAGCGTCCCTCCCTGCTATCATAGACACTAGATGGTAACATCACTCAGCGTCCCCTCCCTGCTATCATAGACACTAGATGGTAACATCACTCAGCGTCCCCTCCCTGCTATCATAGACACTAGATGGTAACATCACTCAGCGTCCCCTCCCTGCTATCATAGACACTAGATGGTAACATCACTCAGCGTCCCTCCCTGCTATCATAGACACTAGATGGTAACATCACTCAGCGTCCCCTCCCTGCTATCATAGACACTAGATGGTAACATCACTCAGCGTCCCTCCCTGCTATCATAGACACTAGATGGTAACATCACTCAGCGTCCCTCCCTGCTATCATAGACACTAGATGGTAACATCACTCAGCGTCTCCTCCCTGCTATCATAGACACTAGATGGTAACATCACTCAGCGTCTCCTCCCTGCTATCATAGACACTAGATGGTAACATCACTCAGCGTCTCCTCCCTGCTATCATAGACACTAGATGGTAACATCACTCAGCGTCCCCTCCCTGCTATCATAGACACTAGATGGTAACATCACTCAGCGTCCCTCCCTGCTATCATAGACACTAGATGGTAACATCACTCAGCGTCCCTCCCTGCTATCATAGACACTAGATGGTAACATCACTCAGCGTCCCCTCCCTGCTATCATAGACACTAGATGGTAACATCACTCAGCGTCCCTCCCTGCTATCATAGACACTAGATGGTAACATCACTCAGCGTCCCTCCCTGCTATCATAGACACTAGATGGTAACATCACTCAGCGTCCCTCCCTGCTATCATAGACACTAGATGGTAACATCACTCAGCGTCCCTCCCTGCTATCATAGACACTAGATGGTAACATCACTCAGCGTCCCCTCCCTGCTATCATAGACACTAGATGGTAACATCACTCAGCGTCCCCTCCCTGCTATCATAGACACTAGATGGTAACATCACTCAGCGTCCCCTCCCTGCTATCATAGACACTAGATGGTAACATCACTCAGCGTCCCTCCCTGCTATCATAGACACTAGATGGTAACATCACTCAGCGTCCCTCCCTGCTATCATAGACACTAGATGGTAACATCACTCAGCGTCCCCTCCCTGCTATCATAGACACTAGATGGTGACATCACTCAGCGTCCCTCCCTGCTATCATAGACACTAGATGGTAACATCACTCAGCGTCCCTCCCTGCTATCATAGACACTAGATGGTAACATCACTCAGCGTCCCCTCCCTGCTATCATAGACACTAGATGGTAACATCACTCAGCGTCCCTCCCTGCTATCATAGACACTAGATGGTAACATCACTCAGCGTCCCCTCCCTGCTATCATAGACACTAGATGGTAACATCACTCAGCGTCCCTCCCTGCTATCATAGACACTAGATGGTAACATCACTCAGCGTCCCCTCCCTGCTATCATAGACACTAGATGGTAACATCACTCAGCGTCCCTCCCTGCGATCATAGACACTAGATGGTAACATCACTCAGCGTCCCTCCCTGCTATCATAGACACTAGATGGTAACATCACTCAGTGTCCCCTCCCTGCTATCATAGACACTAGATGGTAACATCACTCAGCGTCCCCTCCCTGCTATCATAGACACTAGATGGTAACATCACTCAGCGTCCCTCCCTGCTATCATAGACACTAGATGGTAACATCACTCAGCGTCCCTCCCTGCTATCATAGACACTAGATGGTAACATCACTCAGCGTCCCTCCCTGCTATCATAGACACTAGATGGTAACATCACTCAGCGTCCCTCCCTGCTATCATAGACACTAGATGGTAACATCACTCAGCGTCCCTCCCTGCTATCATAGACACTAGATGGTAACATCACTCAGCGTCCCTCCCTGCTATCATAGACACTAGATGGTAACATCACTCAGCGTCCCTCCCTGCTATCATAGACACTAGATGGTAACATCACTCAGCGTCCCTCCCTGCTATCATAGACACTAGATGGTAACATCACTCAGCGTCCCTCCCTGCTATCATAGACACTAGATGGTAACATCACTCAGCGTCCCCTCCCTGCTATCATAGACACTAGATGGTAACATCACTCAGCGTCCCTCCCTGCTATCATAGACACTAGATGGTAACATCACTCAGCGTCCCCTCCCTGCTATCATAGACACTAGATGGTAACATCACTCAGCGTCCCCTCCCTGCTATCATAGACACTAGATGGTAACATCACTCAGCGTCCCTCCCTGCTATCATAGACACTAGATGGTAACATCACTCAGCGTCCCTCCCTGCTATCATAGACACTAGATGGTAACATCACTCAGCGTCCCTCCCTGCTATCATAGACACTAGATGGTAGCATCACTCAGCGTCCCCTCCCTGCTATCATAGACACTAGATGGTAACGTCACTCAGCGTCCCCTCCCTGCTATCATAGACACTAGATGGTAACATCACTCAGCGTCCCTCCCTGCTATCATAGACACTAGATGGTAACGTCACTCAGCGTCCCCTCCCTGCTATCATAGACACTAGATGGTAACATCACTCAGCGTCCCCTCCCTGCTATCATAGACACTAGATGGTAACATCACTCAGCGTCCCCTCCCTGCTATCATAGACACTAGATGGTAACATCACTCAGCGTCCCCTCCCTGCTATCATAGACACTAGATGGTAACATCACTCAGCGTCCCCTCCCTGCTATCATAGACACTAGATGGTAACATCACTCAGCGTCCCCTCCCTGCTATCATAGACACTAGATGGTAACATCACTCAGCGTCCCCTCCCTGCTATCATAGACACTAGATGGTAACATCACTCAGCGTCCCCTCCCTGCTATCATAGACACTAGATGGTAACATCACTCAGCGTCCCTCCCTACTATCATAGACACTAGATGGTAACGTCACTCAGCGTCCCTCCCTGCTATCATAGACACTAGATGGTAACGTCACTCAGCGTCCCCTCCCTGCTATCATAGACACTAGATGGTAACGTCACTCAGCGTCCCTCCCTGCTATCATAGACACTAGATGGTAACATCACTCAGCGTCCCTCCCTGCTATCATAGACACTAGATGGTAACATCACTCAGCGTCCCTCCCTGCTATCATAGACACTAGATGGTAACATCACTCAGCGTCCCTCCCTGCTATCATAGACACTAGATGGTAACATCACTCAGCGTCCCTCCCTGCTATCATAGACACTAGATGGTAACATCACTCAGCGTCCCCTCCCTGCTATCATAGACACTAGATGGTAACGTCACTCAGCGTCCCTCCCTGCTATCATAGACACTAGATGGTAACATCACTCAGCGTCCCCTCCCTGCTATCATAGACACTAGATGGTAACATCACTCAGCGTCCCTCCCTGCTATCATAGACACTAGATGGTAACGTCACTCAGCGTCCCTCCCTGCTATCATAGACACTAGATGGTAACGTCACTCAGCGTCCCTCCCTGCTATCATAGACACTAGATGGTAACATCACTCAGCGTCCCCTCCCTGCTATCATAGACACTAGATGGTAACATCACTCAGCGTCCCCTCCCTGCTATCATAGACACTAGATGGTAACATCACTCAGCGTCCCTCCCTGCTATCATAGACACTAGATGGTAACATCACTCAGCGTCTCCTCCCTGCTATCATAGACACTAGATGGTAACATCACTCAGCGTCCCCTCCCTGCTATCATAGACACTAGATGGTAACATCACTCAGCGTCCCCTCCCTGCTATCATAGACACTAGATGGTAACATCACTCAGCGTCCCTCCCTGCTATCATAGACACTAGATGGTAACATCACTCAGCGTCCCCTCCCTGCTATCATAGACACTAGATGGTAACGTCACTCAGCGTCCCTCCCTGCTATCATAGACACTAGATGGTAACATCACTCAGCGTCCCTCCCTGCTATCATAGACACTAGATGGTAACATCACTCAGCGTCCCTCCCTGCTATCATAGACACTAGATGGTAACATCACTCAGCGTCCCTCCCTGCTATCATAGACACTAGATGGTAACATCACTCAGCGTCCCCTCCCTGCTATCATAGACACTAGATGGTAACATCACTCAGCGTCCCCTCCCTGCTATCATAGACACTAGATGGTAACATCACTCAGCATCCCCTCCCTGCTATCATAGACACTAGATGGTAACATCACTCAGCGTCCCTCCCTGCTATCATAGACACTAGATGGTAACATCACTCAGCGTCCCTCCCTGCTATCATAGACACTAGATGGTAACATCACTCAGCGTCTCCTCCCTGCTATCATAGACACTAGATGGTAACATCACTCAGCGTCCCTCCCTGCTATCATAGACACTAGATGGTAACATCACTCAGCGTCCCTCCCTGCTATCTCAGCTTCAAAGCCTGTTGTCTTCTCTCCGTCTGTGAGTAAAAGTCCAGGGAGTTTCCTCCTGCCGTCTCATGCCCCCTGCAGGTAGAACAGAGGTGATGTTCCTCTAGTTTAAGGCAGTTGTAAAGGGAGAAACCATTGTCTGCGAAGTGGCAGTATGTTAAGTAGTGATGGGAATCACTTTCTATAGGCAGTCTGTGTTTGATATTGAACAGACCTTCCTTGATCTCTCACATACTGTTCTTCCTCTGCCCCCCCCTCTCTCCCCCCCCCTCTCTCCCTCTCCTCTCTCTCCCTCCCGCCCTTTTCTCATCTCTCTCTCCCCCCTCTATCTCTCTCTCTGTCTCTTCCCCCACACCTCTCCCTCTCCTCCCCCCTCCCTATTTTCTCCTCCCTGTAGAGCTGCCCAGTTCCTCAGGAAGATGTCAGAACCCTCGTCCATCCAGGAGTCTCAGAACCTCTCCATGTTTCTGGCCAACCACAACAAGATCACTCAGGTAACACACACCTGGCCAACCACAACAAGATCACTCAGGTAAAACACACCTGGCCAACCACAACAAGATCACTCAGGTAAAACACACCTGGCCAACCACAACAAGATCACTCAGGTAAAACACACCTGGCCAACCACAACAAGATCACTCAGGTAACACACACCTGGCCAACCACAACAAGATCACTCAGGTAACACACACACCTGGCCAACCACAACAAGATCACTCAGGTAACACACACACCTGGCCAACCACAACAAGATCACTCAGGTAAAACACACCTGGCCAACCACAACAAGATCACTCAGGTAAAACACACCTGGCCAACCACAACAAGATCACTCAGGTAAAACACACCTGGCCAACCACAACAAGATCACTCAGGTAAAACACACCTGGCCAACCACAACAAGATCACTCAGGTAAAACACACCTGGCCAACCACAACAAGATCACTCAGGTAAAACACACCTGGCCAACCACAACAAGATCACTCAGGTAAAACACACCTGGCCAACCACAACAAGATCACTCAGGTAAAACACACCTGGCCAACCACAACAAGATCACTCAGGTAAAACACACCTGGCCAACCACAACAAGATCACTCAGGTAAAACACACCTGGCCAACCACAACAAGATCACTCAGGTAAAACACACCTGGCCAACCACAACAAGATCACTCAGGTAAAACACACCTGGCCAACCACAACAAGATCACTCAGGTAAAACACACCTGGCCAACCACAACAAGATCACTCAGGTAAAACACACCTGGCCAACCACAACAAGATCACTCAGGTAAAACACACCTGGCCAACCACAACAAGATCACTCAGGTAAAACACACCTGGCCAACCACAACAAGATCACTCAGGTAAAACACACCTGGCCAACCACAACAAGATCACTCAGGTAAAACACACCTGGCCAACCACAACAAGATCACTCAGGTAAAACACACCTGGCCAACCACAACAAGATCACTCAGGTAAAACACACCTGGCCAACCACAACAAGATCACTCAGGTAAAACACACCTGGCCAACCACAACAAGATCACTCAGGTAAAACACACCTGGCCAACCACAACAAGATCACTCAGGTAAAACACACCTGGCCAACCACAACAAGATCACTCAGGTAAAACACACCTGGCCAACCACAACAAGATTACTCAGGTAAAACACACCTGGCCAACCACAACAAGATCACTCAGGTAAAACACACCTGGCCAACCACAACAAGATTACTCAGGTAAAACACACCTGGCCAACCACAACAAGATTACTCAGGTAAAACACACCTGGCCAACCACAACAAGATCACTCAGGTAAAACACACCTGGCCAACCACAACAAGATTACTCAGGTAAAACACACCTGGCCAACCACAACAAGAACACTCAGGTAAAACACACCTGGCCAACCACAACATGATCACTCAGGTAAAACACACCTGGCCAACCACAACAAGATCACTCAGGTAAAACACACCTGGCCAACCACAACAAGATCACTCAGGTAAAACACACAGTTTTGAGGAAACACACCGTGCCGACGAACATAATATTGGCATCATTCTCTGTTTATGTCCAAGCGATTCTACACTAGTCAGTTGAACATCTCTCTCTCTCTGTCTTCTGGTTGTTCCTCTCTAAAACAACACTAGTCAGTTGAACATCTCTCTCTCTCTCTCTCTCTGTCTTCTGGTTGTTCCTCTCTAAAACAACACTAGTCAGTTGAACATCTCTCTCTCTCTGTCTTCTGGTTGTTCCTCTCTAAAACAACACTAGTCAGTTGAACATCTCTCTCTCTCTCTCTCTCTGTCTTCTGGTTGTTCCTCCCTAAAACAACACTAGTCAGTTGAACATCTCTCTCTCTCTCTGTCTTCTGGTTGTTCCTCTCTAAAACAACACTAGTCAGTTGAACATCTCTCTCTCTCTCTGTCTTCTGGTTGTTCCTCTCTAAAACAACACTAGTCAGTTGAACATCTCTCTCTCTCTCTGTCTTCTGGTTGTTCCTCTCTAAAACAACACTAGTCAGTTGAACATCTCTCTCTCTCTCTGTCTTCTGGTTGTTCCTCTCTAAAACAACACTAGTCAGTTGAACATCTCTCTCTCTCTCTGTCTTCTGGTTGTTCCTCTCTAAAACAACACTAGTCAGTTGAACATCTCTCTCTCTCTCTGTCTTCTGGTTGTTCCTCTCTAAAACAACACTAGTCAGTTGAACATCTCTCTCTCTCTCTGTCTTCTGGTTGTTCCTCTCTAAAACAACACTAGTCAGTTGAACATCTCTCTCTCTCTCTGTCTTCTGGTTGTTCCTCTCTAAAACAACACTAGTCAGTTGAACATCTCTCTCTCTCTCTGTCTTCTGGTTGTTCCTCTCTAAAACAACACTAGTCAGTTGAACATCTCTCTCTCTGTCTCTCTCTCTGTCTCTGTCTCTGTCTTCTGGTTGTTCCTCTCTAAAACAACACTAGTCAGTTGAACATCTCTCTCTCTGTCTCTCTCTCTGTCTCTCTCTCTGTCTTCTGGTTGTTCCTCTCTAAAACAACACTAGTCAGTTAAACATCTCTCTCTCTCTCCAGTCTCTGCAGCAACAGTTGGAGGTGATTAACGGCCATGATGAGCTGCTGGCTGACATAGTCAACCTGTGTGTTGATTACTATGAGAACAGGATGTACCTGACCCCCAACGAGAAACACATGCTGCTCAAGGTGAGCTTCTGGCTGGCAGGCTGCCAAATGGCTCCCTATTACCTATATAGTGCACTACTTTAGACCATGGGGTTAGGTCTGTACCTGTCTGTTGCCTCTAGGTGATGGGGTTAGGTATGTACCTGTCTGTTACCTCTCGGTGATGGGGTTTGGTCTGTACCTGTCTGTTACCTCTAGGTGATGGGGTTTGGTCTGTACCTGTCTGTTACCTCTAGGTGATGGGGTTTGGTCTGTACCTGTCTGTTACCTCTAGGTGATGGGGTTTGGTCTGTACCTGTCTGCTACCTCTAGGTGATGGGGTTTGGTCTGTACCTGTCTGTTACCTCTAGGTGATGGGGTTTGGTCTGTACCTGTCTGTTACCTCTAGGTGATGGGGTTTGGTCTGTACCTGTCTGTTACCTCTAGGTGATGGGGTTTGGTCTGTACCTGTCTGCTACCTCTAGGTGATGGGGTTTGGTCTGTACCTGTCTGTTACCTCTAGGTGATGGGGTTTGGTCTGTACCTGTCTGTTACCTCTAGGTGATGGGGTTAGGTCTGTACCTGTCTGTTACCTCTAGGTGATGGGGTTAGGTCTGTACCTGTCTGTTACCTCTAGGTGATGGGGTTAGGTATGTACCTGTCTGTTACCTCTAGGTGATGGGGTTTGGTCTGTACCTGTCTGTTACCTCTAGGTGATGGGGTTTGGTCTGTACCTGTCTGTTGCCTCTAGGTGATGGGGTTAGGTCTGTACCTGTCTGTTACCTCTAGGTGATGGGGTTTAGTCTGTTACCTCTAGGTGATGGGGTTAGGTATGTACCTGTCTGTTACCTCTAGGTGATGGGGTTTGGTCTGTACCTGTCTGCTACCTCTAGGTGATGGGGTTTAGTCTGTACCTGTCTGTTACCTCTAGGTGATGGGGTTTAGTCTGTACCTGTCTGTTACCTCTAGGTGATGGGGTTTAGTCTGTACCTGTCTGTTACCTCTAGGTGATGGGGTTAGGTCTGTACCTGTCTGTTACCTCTAGGTGATGGGGTTTGGTCTGTACCTGTCTGTTACCTCTAGGTGATGGGGTTTGGTCTGTACCTGTCTGTTACCTCTAGGTGATGGGGTTTGGTCTGTACCTGTCTGTTACCTCTAGGTGATGGGGTTTAGGTCTGTACCTGTCTGTTACCTCTAGGTGATGGGGTTTAGGTCTGTACCTGTCTGTTACCTCTAGGTGATGGGGTTTGGTCTGTATCTGTCTGTTACCTCTAGGTGATGGGGTTTGGTCTGTATCTGTCTGTTACCTCTAGGTGATGGGGTTTGGTCTGTACCTGTCTGTTACCTCTAGGTGATGGGGTTTGGTCTGTACCTGTCAGTTACCTCTAGGTGATGGGGTTTGGTCTGTACCTGTCTGTTACCTCTAGGTGATGGGGTTTGGTCTGTACCTGTCTGTTACCTCTAGGTGATGGGGTTTGGTCTGTACCTGTCTGTTACCTCTAGGTGATGGGGGTTGGTCTGTACCTGTCTGTTACCTCTAGGTGATGGGGGTTGGTCTGTACCTGTCTGTTACCTCTAGGTGATGGGGGTTGGTCTGTACCTGTCTGTTACCTCTAGGTGATGGGGTTTGGTCTGTACCTGTCTGTTACCTCTAGGTGATGGGTTTAGGTCTGTACCTGTCTGTTACCTCTAGGTGATGGGGTTTAGGTCTGTATCTGTCTGTTACCTCTAGGTGATGGGTTTAGGTCTGTATCTGTCTGTTACCTCTAGGTGATGGGTTTAGGTCTGTATCTGTCTGTTACCTCTAGGTGATGGGGTTTAGGTCTGTATCTGTCTGTTACCTCTAGGTGATGGGGGTTGGTCTGTACCTGTCTGTTACCTCTAGGTGATGGGGGTTGGTCTGTACCTGTCTGTTACCTCTAGGTGATGGGGTTTCGTCTGTACCTGTCTGTTACCTCTAGGTGATGGGGTTTGGTCTGTACCTGTCTGTTACCTCTAGGTGATGGGGTTAGATCTGTACCTGTCTGTTACCTCTAGGTGATGGGGTTAGGTCTGTATCTGTCTGTTACCTCTAGGTGATGGGGTTTGGTCTGTACCTGTCTGTTACCTCTAGGTGATGGGGGTTGGTCTGTACCTGTCTGTTACCTCTAGGTGATGGGGGTTGGTCTGTACCTGTCTGTTACCTCTAGGTGATGGGGTTAGATCTGTACCTGTCTGTTACCTCTAGGTGATGGGGGTTGGTCTGTACCTGTCTGTTACCTCTAGGTGATGAGGTTTGGTCTGTACCTGTCTGTTACCTCTAGGTGATGGGGTTTGGTCTGTTGCCTCTAGGTGATGGGGTTAGGTATGTACCTGTCTGTTACCTCTAGGTGATGGGGTTAGATCTGTATCTGTCTGTTACCTCTAGGTGATGGGGTTTGGTCTGTACCTGTCTGTTACCTCTAGGTGATGGGGTTTGGTCTGTACCTGTCTGTTACCTCTAGGTGATGGGGGTTGGTCTGTACCTGTCTGTTACCTCTAGGTGATGGGGTTAGATCTGTACCTGTCTGTTACCTCTAGGTGATGGGGGTTGGTCTGTACCTGTCTGTTACCTCTAGGTGATGGGGTTTGGTCTGTACCTGTCTGTTACCTCTAGGTGGTGGGGTTTGGTCTGTTGCCTCTAGGTGATGGGGTTTGGTCTGTACCTGTCTGTTACCTCTAGGTGATGGGGTTTGGTCTGTACCTGTCTGTTACCTCTAGGTGATGGGGGTTGGTCTGTACCTGTCTGTTACCTCTAGGTGATGGGGTTTGGTCTGTTACCTCTAGGTGATGGGGTTTGGTCTGTACCTGTCTGTTACCTCTAGGTGATGGGGTTTAGTCTGTACCTGTCTGTTACCTCTAGGTGATGGGGTTTAGTCTGTACCTGTCTGTTACCTCTAGGTGATGGGGTTAGGTCTGTATCTGTCTGTTACCTCTAGGTGATGGGGTTTGGTCTGTACCTGTCTTACCTCTAGGTGATGGGGTTAGATCTGTACCTGTCTGTTACCTCTAGGTGATGGGGTTAGGTCTGTACCTGTCTGTTACCTCTAGGTGATGGGGTTTGGTCTGTACCTGTCTGTTACCTCTAGGTGATGGGGTTAGGTCTGTACCTGTCTGTTACCTCTAGGTGATGGGGTTTGGTCTGTACCTGTCTGTTACCTCTAGGTGATGGGGTTTAGTCTGTACCTGTCTGTTACCTCTAGGTGATGGGGTTTGGTCTGTACCTGTCTGTTACCTCTAGGTGATGGGGTTTAGTCTGTATCTGTCTGTTACCTCTAGGTGATGGGGTTTGGTCTGTACCTGTCTGTTACCTCTAGGTGATGGGGTTAGGTCTGTACCTGTCTGTTACCTCTAGGTGATGGGGTTTAGTCTGTTACCTCTAGGTGATGGGGTTTGGTCTGTATCTGTCTGTTACCTCTAGGTGATGGGGTTTGGTCTGTACCTGTCTGTTACCTCTAGGTGATGGGGTTTGGTCTGTACCTGTATGTTACCTCTAGGTGATGGGGTTTGGTCTGTTACCTCTAGGTGATGGGGTTTGGTCTGTACCTGTCTGTTACCTCTAGGTGATGGGGTTTAGTCTGTACCTGTCTGTTACCTCTAGGTGATGGGGTTTAGTCTGTACCTGTCTGTTACCTCTAGGTGATGGGGTTAGGTCTGTATCTGTCTGTTACCTCTAGGTGATGGGGTTTGGTCTGTACCTATCTGTTACCTCTAGGTGATGGGGTTAGATCTGTACCTGTCTGTTACCTCTAGGTGATGGGGTTTAGTCTGTACCTGTCTGTTACCTCTAGGTGATGGGGTTAGGTCTGTACCTGTCTGTTACCTCTAGGTGATGGGGTTTGGTCTGTACCTGTCTGTTACCTCTAGGTGATGGGGTTTGGTCTGTACCTGTCTGTTACCTCTAGGTGATGGGGTTTGGTCTGTACCTGTCTGTTACCTCTAGGTGATGGGGTTTGGTCTGTACCTGTCTGTTACCTCTAGGTGATGGGGTTTGGTCTGTACCTGTCAGTTACCTCTAGGTGATGGGGTTTGGTCTGTACCTGTCTGTTACCTCTAGGTGATGGGGTTTGGTCTGTACCTGTCTGTTACCTCTAGGTGATGGGGTTTGGTCTGTACCTGTCTGTTACCTCTAGGTGATGGGGGTTGGTCTGTACCTGTCTGTTACCTCTAGGTGATGGGGGTTGGTCTGTACCTGTCTGTTACCTCTAGGTGATGGGGGTTGGTCTGTACCTGTCTGTTACCTCTAGGTGATGGGGGTTGGTCTGTACCTGTCTGTTACCTCTAGGTGATGGGGTTTGGTCTGTACCTGTCTGTTACCTCTAGGTGATGGGGTTTGGTCTGTATCTGTCTGTTACCTCTAGGTGATGGGTTTAGGTCTGTATCTGTCTGTTACCTCTAGGTGATGGGGTTTAGGTCTGTATCTGTCTGTTACCTCTAGGTGATGGGGTTTGGTCTGTACCTGTCTGTTACCTCTAGGTGATGGGGGTTGGTCTGTACCTGTCTGTTACCTCTAGGTGATGGGGGTTGGTCTGTACCTGTCTGTTACCTCTAGGTGATGGGGTTTGGTCTGTACCTGTCTGTTACCTCTAGGTGATGGGGTTAGATCTGTACCTGTCTGTTACCTCTAGGTGATGGGGTTAGGTCTGTATCTGTCTGTTACCTCTAGGTGATGGGGTTTGGTCTGTACCTGTCTGTTACCTCTAGGTGATGGGGGTTGGTCTGTACCTGTCTGTTACCTCTAGGTGATGGGGGTTGGTCTGTACCTGTCTGTTACCTCTAGGTGATGGGGTTAGATCTGTACCTGTCTGTTACCTCTAGGTGATGGGGGTTGGTCTGTACCTGTCTGTTACCTCTAGGTGATGGGGTTTGGTCTGTACCTGTCTGTTACCTCTAGGTGATGGGGTTTGGTCTGTTGCCTCTAGGTGATGGGGTTAGGTATGTACCTGTCTGTTACCTCTAGGTGATGGGGTTAGATCTGTATCTGTCTGTTACCTCTAGGTGATGGGGTTTGGTCTGTACCTGTCTGTTACCTCTAGGTGATGGGGTTTGGTCTGTACCTGTCTGTTACCTCTAGGTGATGGGGTTTGGTCTGTACCTGTCTGTTACCTCTAGGTGATGGGGTTTGGTCTGTACCTGTCTGTTACCTCTAGGTGATGGGGTTTGGTCTGTTACCTCTAGGTGATGGGGTTTGGTCTGTACCTGTCTGTTACCTCTAGGTGATGGGGTTAGATCTGTACCTGTCTGTTACCTCTAGGTGATGGGGGTTGGTCTGTACCTGTCTGTTACCTCTAGGTGATGGGGTTTGGTCTGTACCTGTCTGTTACCTCTAGGTGATGGGGTTTGGTCTGTTGCCTCTAGGTGATGGGGTTTGGTCTGTACCTGTCTGTTACCTCTAGGTGATGGGGTTTGGTCTGTACCTGTCTGTTACCTCTAGGTGATGGGGGTTGGTCTGTACCTGTCTGTTACCTCTAGGTGATGGGGTTTGGTCTGTTACCTCTAGGTGATGGGGTTTGGTCTGTACCTGTCTGTTACCTCTAGGTGATGGGGTTTAGTCTGTACCTGTCTGTTACCTCTAGGTGATGGGGTTTAGTCTGTACCTGTCTGTTACCTCTAGGTGATGGGGTTAGGTCTGTATCTGTCTGTTACCTCTAGGTGATGGGGTTTGGTCTGTACCTGTCTTACCTCTAGGTGATGGGGTTAGATCTGTACCTGTCTGTTACCTCTAGGTGATGGGGTTAGGTCTGTACCTGTCTGTTACCTCTAGGTGATGGGGTTTGGTCTGTACCTGTCTGTTACCTCTAGGTGATGGGGTTAGGTCTGTACCTGTCTGTTACCTCTAGGTGATGGGGTTTGGTCTGTACCTGTCTGTTACCTCTAGGTGATGGGGTTTAGTCTGTACCTGTCTGTTACCTCTAGGTGATGGGGTTTGGTCTGTACCTGTCTGTTACCTCTAGGTGATGGGGTTAGGTCTGTATCTGTCTGTTACCTCTAGGTGATGGGGTTTGGTCTGTACCTGTCTGTTACCTCTAGGTGATGGGGTTTGGTCTGTACCTGTCTGTTACCTCTAGGTGATGGGGGTTGGTCTGTACCTGTCTGTTACCTCTAGGTGATGGGGGTTGGTCTGTTACCTCTAGGTGATGGGGTTTGGTCTGTACCTGTCTGTTACCTCTAGGTGATGGGGTTTAGTCTGTACCTGTCTGTTACCTCTAGGTGATGGGGTTTAGTCTGTACCTGTCTGTTACCTCTAGGTGATGGGGTTAGGTCTGTATCTGTCTGTTACCTCTAGGTGATGGGGTTTGGTCTGTACCTGTCTTACCTCTAGGTGATGGGGTTAGATCTGTACCTGTCTGTTACCTCTAGGTGATGGGGTTAGGTCTGTACCTGTCTGTTACCTCTAGGTGATGGGGTTTGGTCTGTACCTGTCTGTTACCTCTAGGTGATGGGGTTAGGTCTGTACCTGTCTGTTACCTCTAGGTGATGGGGTTTGGTCTGTATCTGTCTGTTACCTCTAGGTGATGGGGTTTGGTCTGTACCTGTCTGTTACCTCTAGGTGATGGGGTTTGGTCTGTACCTGTCTGTTACCTCTAGGTGATGGGGTTAGGTCTGTACCTGTCTGTTACCTCTAGGTGATGGGGTTTGGTCTGTACCTGTCTGTTACCTCTAGGTGATGGGGTTTGGTCTGTACCTGTCTGTTACCACTAGGTGATGGGGTTAGGTCTGTACCTGTCTGTTACCTCTAGGTGATGGGGTTTAGTCTGTTACCTCTAGGTGATGGGGTTTGGTCTGTACCTGTCTGTTACCTCTAGGTGATGGGGTTTGGTCTGTACCTGTCTGTTACCTCTAGGTGATGGGGTTTGGTCTGTTACCTCTAGGTGATGGGGTTTGGTCTGTACCTGTCTGTTACCTCTAGGTGATGGGGTTTAGTCTGTACCTGTCTGTTACCTCTAGGTGATGGGGTTTAGTCTGTACCTGTCTGTTACCTCTAGGTGATGGGGTTAGGTCTGTATCTGTCTGTTACCTCTAGGTGATGGGGTTTGGTCTGTACCTGTCTGTTACCTCTAGGTGATGGGGTTAGATCTGTACCTGTCTGTTACCTCTAGGTGATGGGGTTTAGTCTGTACCTGTCTGTTACCTCTAGGTGATGGGGTTAGGTCTGTACCTGTCTGTTACCTCTAGGTGATGGGGTTTGGTCTGTACCTGTCTGTTACCTCTAGGTGATGGGGTTTGGTCTGTACCTGTCTGTTACCTATAGGTGATGGGGTTTGGTCTGTACCTGTCTGTTACCTCTAGGTGATGGGGTTTAGTCTGTACCTGTCTATTACCTCTCGGTGATGGGGTTTGGTCTGTACCTGTCTGTTACCTCTAGGTGATGGGGTTTGGTCTGTACCTGTCTGTTACCTCTAGGTGATGGGGTTTGGTCTGTACCTGTCTGTTACCTCTAGGTGATGGGGTTAGGTCTGTACCTGTCTGTTACCTCTAGGTGATGGGGTTTGGTCTGTACCTGTCTGTTACCTCTAGGTGATGGGGTTTGGTCTGTACCTGTCTGTTACCTATAGGTGATGGGGTTTGGTCTGTACCTGTCTGTTACCTCTAGGTGATGGGGTTTAGTCTGTACCTGTCTATTACCTCTCGGTGATGGGGTTTGGTCTGTACCTGTCTGTTACCTCTAGGTGATGGGGTTTGGTCTGTACCTGTCTGTTACCTCTAGGTGATGGGGTTTGGTCTGTACCTGTCTGTTACCTCTAGGTGATGGGTTTAGGTCTGTATCTGTCTGTTACCTCTAGGTGATGGGGTTTAGTCTGTACCTGTCTGTTACCTCTAGGTGATGGGGTTTAGTCTGTACCTGTCTGTTACCTCTAGGTGATGGGGTTTAGTCTGTACCTGTCTGTTACCTCTAGGTGATGGGGTTAGGTCTGTATCTGTCTGTTACCTCTAGGTGATGGGGTTTGGTCTGTACCTGTCTGTTACCTCTAGGTGATGGGGTTTGGTCTGTACCTGTCTGTTACCTCTAGGTGATGGGGTTTGGTCTGTTACCTCTAGGTGATGGGGTTTGGTCTGTACCTGTCTGTTACCTCTAGGTGATGGGGTTAGGTCTGTATCTGTCTGTTACCTCTAGGTGATGGGGTTTGGTCTGTACCTGTCTGTTACCTCTAGGTGATGGGGTTAGATCTGTACCTGTCTGTTACCTCTAGGTGATGGGGTTTGGTCTGTACCTGTCTGTTACCTCTAGGTGATGGGGTTAGGTCTGTACCTGTCTGTTACCTCTAGGTGATGGGGTTTGGTCTGTACCTGTCTGTTACCTCTAGGTGATGGGTTAGGTCTGTATATGTCTGTTACCTCTAGGTGATGGGGTTTGGTCTGTACCTGTCTGTTACCTCTAGGTGATGGGGTTTGGTCTGTACCTGTCTGTTACCTCTAGGTGATGGGGTTTGGTCTGTACCTGTCTGTTACTTCTAGGTGATGGGGTTTGGTCTGTACCTGTCTGTTACCTCTAGGTGATGGGGTTTGGTCTGTTACCTCTAGGTGATGGGGTTTGGTCTGTACCTGTCTGTTACCTCTAGGTGATGGGGTTTAGTCTGTACCTGTCTGTTACCTCTAGGTGATGGGGTTAGGTCTGTATCTGTCTGTTACCTCTAGGTGATGGGGTTTGGTCTGTACCTGTCTGTTACCTCTAGGTGATGGGGTTAGGTCTGTACCTGTCTGTTACCTCTAGGTGATGGGGTTTGGTCTGTACCTGTCTGTTACCTCTAGGTGATGGGGTTTGGTCTGTACCTGTCTGTTACCTCTAGGTGATGGGGTTAGATCTGTACCTGTCTGTTACCTCTAGGTGATGGGGTTTAGTCTGTACCTGTCTGTTACCTCTAGGTGATGGGGTTAGGTCTGTACCTGTCTGTTACCTCTAGGTGATGGGGTTTGGTCTGTACCTGTCTGTTACCTCTAGGTGATGGGGTTTGGTCTGTACCTGTCTGTTACCTCTAGGTGATGGGGTTTGGTCTGTACCTGTCTGTTACCTCTAGGTGATGGGGTTTAGTCTGTACCTGTCTGTTACCTCTAGGTGATGGGGTTTGGTCTGTACCTGTCTGCTACCTCTAGGTGATGGGGTTTAGTCTGTACCTGTCTGTTACCTCTCGGTGATGGGGTTTGGTCTGTACCTGTTTGTTACCTCTAGGTGATGGGGTTTGGTCTGTACCTGTCTGTTACCTCTAGGTGATGGGGTTTAGTCTGTACCTGTCTGTTACCTCTAGGTGATGGGGTTTGGTCTGTATCTGTCTGTTACCTCTAGGTGATGGGGTTTGGTCTGTACCTGTCTGCTACCTCTAGGTGATGGGGTTTAGTCTGTACCTGTCTGTTACCTCTCGGTGATGGGGTTTGGTCTGTATCAGTCTGTTACCTCTAGGTGATGGGGTTTGGTCTGTATCAGTCTGTTACCTCTAGGTGATGGGGTTTAGTCTGTACCTGTCTGTTACCTCTAGGTGATGGGGTTTGGTCTGTACCTGTTTGTTACCTCTAGGTGATGGGGTTTGGTCTGTACCTGTCTGCTACCTCTAGGTGATGGGGTTTGGTCTGTATCTGTCTGTTACCTCTAGGTGATGGGTTTAGGTCTGTATCTGTTTTTTACCTCTAGGTGATGGGGTTTGGTCTGTACCTGATGGATGGCAGTAACAGCAACATCTACAAAATGGACGCCAAGAAGAGGATCAACCTGACCAAGATTGACAAGTTCTTCAAGGTGAGAGTTTGAGACACATTAGGTTGGGTTTATCAGTAGAGTTGTATATGTGTCTGAACCAGGACTTGATGTTTTTTAGACTGAATGTGTCGCTGACCTTTCACCCTCAATCAACATGGAAAATCCCATCGTTTTTATGTCTATGTTCATAAACTGTGTGTAGTGAATTAGGGGTACATGGGCCTTACTGTCTGTGGAGTGAATTAGGGGTACATGGGCCTTACTGTCTGTGTAGTGAATTAGGGGTACATGGGCCTTACTGTCTGTGGGGTGAATTAGGGGTACATGGGCCTTACTGTCTGTGGGGTGAATTAGGGGTACATGGGCCTTACTGTCTGTGGGGTGAATTAGGGGTACATGGGCCTTACTGTCTGTGGGGTGAATTAGGGGTACATGGGCCTTACTGTCTGTGGGGTGAATTAGGGGTACATGGGCCTTACTGTCTGTGGGGTGAATTAGGGGTACATGGGCCTTACTGTCTGTAGAGTGAATGAGGGGTACATGGGCCTTACTGTCTGTGGAGTGAATGAGGGGTACATGGTGATAAACCTCATAAGGCTTTCTCATGTAGAGGCTGAGATTTTCTGAAATGGCGCTGACTATCTGACTGGTCTTCATGTATCTGACTGGTCTTCATGTCTCTAACTAACTGACTGGTCTTCATGTATCTGAAATGTCTCTGACTAACTGACTGGTCTTCATGTATCTGAAATGTCTCTGACTAACTGACTGGTCTTCATGTCTCTGAATGGTCTTCATTTATCTGAAATGTCTCTGACTAACTGACTGGTCTTCATGTCTCTGAATGGTCTTCATTTATCTGAAATGTCTCTGACTATCTGACTGGTCTTCATGTCTCTGACTATCTGACTGGTCTTCATGTATCTGAAATGTCTCTGACTATCTGACTGGTCTTCATGTCTCTGACTGGTCTTCATGTCTCTGACTGGTCTTCATGTATCTGACTGGTCTTCATGTATCTGACTGGTCTTCATGTATCTGACTGGTCTTCATGTATCGGTCCTCAACAGCAACTGCAGGTGGTTCCTCTGTTTGGTGACATGCAGATTGAGCTGTCCAGGTACATCAAGACCAGCGCACACTTTGAAGAGAACAAGAACCGGTGAGGCCTTATCGCTCGCTCGCTCGCTCTCTCTCTCTCGCTCATCTGTCTTCTCATCTCTGTCTTCTCATCTCTGTCTTCTCATCTCTGTCTTCTCATCTCTCTCTCTCTCTCCTCCCTGTTCCCAGGTGGTCATGTACCTCAACAGGCAGCAGTCCTCAGTATAATATCTGTGAGCAGATGGTTCAGATCAGGGAAGACCACATGAGGTTCATCTCTGAGCTGGCTCGCTACAGTAACAGTGAGGTGAGTGGACCAGTACCTAGGATGCATCTCAAATAGAACCCTATTCCCTATATAGTGCACTACTTTAGACCAGAGCCCTATGGAACCCTATTCCCTATATAGTGCACTACTTTAGACCAGGGCCCTATAGAACCCTATTCCCTATATAGTGCACTACTTTAGACCAGAGCACTATGGAACCCTATTCCCTATATAGTGCACTACTTTAGACCAGAGCACTATGGAACCCTATTCCCTACATAGAGCTCTACTTTGGACCAGAGCCCTATTCCCTATATAGTGCACTACTTTGGACCAGGGACTGTTATGACCTGTTATGTCCTGTTAACCTGTTATGTCCCAATAAAGGTGTCTCTCTCTAGGTGGAGACCAGGGCCTGTTATGTCCTGTTATGTCCTGTTATAATAATGAGTCTCTCTCTAGGTGGTGACCAGGGCCTGTTAACCTGTTATAATAATGTGTCTCTCTCTAGGTGGTGACCAGGGCCTGTTAACCTGTTATAATAATGTGTCTCTCTCTAGGTGGTGACCAGGGCCTGTTAACCTGTTATAATAATGTGTCTCTCTCTAGGTGGTGACCAGGGCCTGTTAACCTGTTATAATAATGTGTCTCTCTCTAGGTGGTGACCAGGGCCTGTTAACCTGTTATAATAATGAGTCTCTCTCTAGGTGGTGACCAGGGCCTGTTAACCTGTTATAATAATGTGTCTCTCTCTAGGTGGTGACCAGGGCCTGTTAACCTGTTATAATAATGTGTCTCTCTCTAGGTGGTGACCAGGGCCTGTTAACCTGTTATAATAATGAGTCTCTCTCTAGGTGGTGACCAGGGCCTGTTAACCTGTTATAATAATGTGTCTCTCTCTAGGTGGTGACCAGGGCCTGTTAACCTGTTATAATAATGTGTCTCTCTCTAGGTGGTGACCAGGGCCTGTTAACCTGTTATAATAATGTGTCTCTCTCTAGGTGGTGACCAGGGCCTGTTAACCTGTTATAATAATGTGTCTCTCTCTAGGTGGTGACCAGGGCCTGTTAACCTGTTATAATAATGTGTCTCTCTCTAGGTGGTGACCAGGGCCTGTTAACCTGTTATAATAATGTGTCTCTCTCTAGGTGGTGACCAGGGCCTGTTAACCTGTTATAATAATGTGTCTCTCTCTAGGTGGTGACCAGGGCCTGTTAACCTGTTATAATAATGTGTCTCTCTCTAGGTGGTGACCAGGGCCTGTTAACCTGTTATAATAATGTGTCTCTCTCTAGGTGGTGACCAGGGCCTGTTAACCTGTTATAATAATGTGTCTCTCTCTAGGTGGTGACGGGGTCCGGTCGTCAGGAGGCCCACAAGACAGACCATGAGTACAGGAAGCTGTTTGACCTGTCTCTGCAGGGGATGCAGCTACTGTCCCAGTGGAGCGCACACGTCATGGAAGTGGTGAGTGACCCCTGAACTCGGACCCATCCAGGGTTAGGGTTGGCACTAAAGCCATCCAGGGTTGGCACTAAAGCCACCCAGGGTTAGGGTTGGCACTAAAGCCACCCAGGGTTAGGGTTGGCACTAAAGCCATCCAGGGTTGGTACTAAAGCCATCCAGGGTTAGGGTTGGCACTAAAGCCACCCAGGGTTAGGGTTGGCACTAACGCCATCCAGGGTTGGCACTAAAGCCATCCAGGGTTGGCACTAAAGCCATCCAGGGTTAGGGTTGGCACTAAAGCCATCCAGGGTTGGTACTAAAGCCATCCAGGGTTAGGGTTGGCACTAAAGCCACCCAGGGTTAGGGTTGGCACTAAAGCCATCCAGGGTTGGCACTAAAGCCATCCAGGGTTAGGGTTGGCACTAAAGCCATCCAGGGTTGGCACTAAAGCCATCCAGGGTTAGGGTTGGCACTAAAGCCATCCAGGGTTAGGGTTGGCACTAAAGCCATCTAGGGTTAGGGTTGGCACTAAAGCCATCTAGGGTTAGGGTTGGTACTGAAGCCCTCCAGGGTTGGTACTAAAACCATCCAGGGTTGGTACTGAAGCCCTCCAGGGTTAGGGTTGGCACTAAAGCCATCCAGGGTTAGGGTTGGCACTAAAGCCACCCAGGGTTAGGGTTGGCACTAAAGCCATCCAGGGTTAGGGTTGGTACTAAAGCCATCCAGGGTTGGTACTAAAGCCATCCAGGGTTAGGGTTGGCACTAAAGCCATCCAGGGTTGGGGTTGGTACTAAAGCTATCCAGGGTTGGTACTAAAGCCATCCAGGGTTGGCACTAAAGCCACCCAGGGTTGGGGTTGGTACTAAAGCCATCCAGGGTTGGTACTAAAGCCATCCAGGGTTGGGGTTGGTACTAAAGCCATCCAGGGTTGGTACTAAAGCCATCCAGGGTTAGGGTTGGCACTAAAGCCATCCAGGGTTGGGGTTGGTACTAAAGCCATCCAGGGTTGGTACTAAAGCCATCCAGGGTTGGTACTAAAGCCATCCAGGGTTGGGGTTGGTACTAAAGCCATCCAGGGTTGGGGTTGGTACTAAAGCCATCCAGGGTTGGTACTAAAGCCATCCAGGGTTGGCACTAAAGCCATCTAGGGTTAGGGTTGGTACTAAAGCCATCTAGGGTTAGGGTTGGTACTAAAGCCATCCAGGGTTGGTACTAAAGCCATCCAGGGTTGGTACTAAAGCCATCCAGGGTTGGCACTAAAGCCATCCAGGGTTAGGGTTGGTACTAAAGACATCCAGGGTTAGGGTTGGTACTAAAGCCATCCAGGGTTGGTACTAAAGCCATCCAGGGTTGGGGTTGGTACTAAAGCCATCCAGGGTTAGGGTTGGCACTAAAGCCATCCAGGGTTGGTACTAAAGCCATCCAGGGTTGGCACTAAAGCCATCCAGGGTTAGGGTTGGTACTAAAGCCATCCAGGGTTGGGGTTGGTACTAAAGCCTTCCAGGGTTGGTACTAAAGCCATCCAGGGTTAGGGTTGGCACTAAAGCCATCCAGGGTTGGGGTTGGTACTAAAGCCATCCAGGGTTGGTACTAAAGCCATCCAGGGTTGGCACTAAAGCCACCCAGGGTTGGGGTTGGTACTAAAGCCATCCAGGGTTGGTACTAAAGCCATCCAGGGTTGGGGTTGGTACTAAAGCCATCCAGGGTTGGTACTAAAGCCATCCAGGGTTAGGGTTGGCACTAAAGCCATCCAGGGTTGGGGTTGGTACTAAAGCCATCCAGGGTTGGTACTAAAGCCATCCAGGGTTGGTACTAAAGCCATCCAGGGTTGGGGTTGGTACTAAAGCCATCCAGGGTTGGGGTTGGTACTAAAGCCATCCAGGGTTGGTACTAAAGCCATCCAGGGTTGGCACTAAAGCCATCTAGGGTTAGGGTTGGTACTAAAGCCATCTAGGGTTAGGGTTGGTACTAAAGCCATCCAGGGTTGGTACTAAAGCCATCCAGGGTTGGCACTAAAGCCATCCAGGGTTAGGGTTGGTACTAAAGACATCCAGGGTTAGGGTTGGTACTAAAGCCATCCAGGGTTGGTACTAAAGCCATCCAGGGTTGGGGTTGGTACTAAAGCCATCCAGGGTTGGGGTTGGTACTAAAGCCATCCAGGGTTAGGGTTGGCACTAAAGCCATCCAGGGTTGGTACTAAAGCCATCCAGGGTTGGCACTAAAGCCATCCAGGGTTAGGGTTGGTACTAAAGCCATCCAGGGTTGGGGTTGGTACTAAAGCCTTCCAGGGTTGGTACTAAAGCCATCCAGGGTTAGGGTTGGCACTAAAGCCCTCCAGGGTTGGTACTGAAGCCCTCCAGGGTTGGTACTGAAGCCCTCCAGGGTTGGTACTGAAGCCCTCCAGGGTTGGCACTAAAACAACACGACAGGACAGAATAATTGAACAGGGTTCATTCAGATTGATCTCACTAAAACTGTAATATCGTGTCCTTGTTTTGAAGATGTTTGAATACTTCATGTTATAAAAGCTGTTTTTAAAATCAGGTTTTCTAACATGGTGAGGATGATGATGATGATGATGCCTCTTCTTCCTGCAGTACTCGTGGAAGCTGGTTCATCCAACGGATAAGTACTCTAACAAGGAGTGTCCTGACAACGCGGAGGAGTATGAACGAGCTACACGATACAACTACACCACCGAGGAGAAGTTCTCCCTGGTCGAGGTCAGCCACACCCCTCTAGTTGGACCTGTCTGGTCTACAGTATTAGTATCGGTTGTTGTCCAGTCCAGGGCTCGCGTTGATGCAGAGTTCTGTGTTCTTCACATATCATTTGTTGAGCATTCTGAAAAGCGGTGTACTGACTATGACTGTCAAGTTCCAAATGTTTATATTTAAATAGACTGATTATCCGAAACGTGTCGTCCATCCTCTAAACCACATGCTTCCTGTCTGCCGGGAGGGGGTTTGTGGCGGGAATAGCTGTTGCTTGGTTATGCTTAAACCGTATGAATTGAATAAAACGCTTGAATGGAATGTCTAGCCAACATAAACAATGACGAGTCCATTAACAACAAGAACACTACTACGGTTCTGTAACCTCTCCCCAAATCACAAGTCAGAGACATCTCGGGTTCTACAGGGAAGAGTGGAAAGGAGAATTTAGATGGAAGATGTAACATTACATTTAAGTCATTTAGCAGACGCTCTTATCCAGAGCGACTTACAAATTGAGCGAACTTACTACATCAGAGCGAACTTACTACATCAGTTCCCCCATTACACACCATCTACTACACCAGTTACCCCATTACACGCCATCTACTACACCCGTTACCCCATTACACGCCATCTACTACACCCGTTACCCCATTACACGCCATCTACTACACCCGTTACCCCATTACACGCCATCTACTACACCCGTTACCCCATTACACGCCATCTACTACACCAGTTACCCCATTACACGCCATCTACTACACCCGTTACCCCATTACACGCCATCTACTACACCAGTTACCCCATTACACGCCGTCTACTACACCCGTTACCCCATTACACGCCATCTACTACACCCGTTACCCCATCACACGCCATCTACTACACCAGTTACCCCATTACAC
Source organism: Salvelinus alpinus (assembly GCF_045679555.1). Classification (NCBI taxonomy): domain Eukaryota; kingdom Metazoa; phylum Chordata; class Actinopteri; order Salmoniformes; family Salmonidae; genus Salvelinus; species Salvelinus alpinus. The sequence continues at coordinate 56,003,431 of NC_092101.1, forward strand.
GCCATCTACTACACCCGTTACCCCATTACACGCCATCTACTACACCCGTTACCCCATCACACGCCATCTACTACACCAGTTACCCCATTACACGCCATCTACTACACCCGTTACCCCATTACACGCCATCTACTACACCCGTTACCCCATCACACGCCATCTACTACACCAGTTACCCCATTACACGCCATCTACTACACCCGTTACCCCATTACACTGTCTCTAACTAACCTGTCTCTAGGTGTGTTAGAGACTAACTCTGAGGTGTTCCTTCCCTCCAGGTGATGGCCATGATAAAGGGTTTGCAGGTTCTGATGGGTCGTATGGAGTCGGTGTTTAACCACGCTATCCGCCACACCATCTACTCAGTCCTGCAGGACTTCGCCCAGCTCACCCTGAGAGACCCGCTACGGCAGGCCATCAAGAAGAAGAAGAACGTGGTACAGAGGTACGACGGAGCGCCACACACACACACACACACACACACACACACACACACACAGAGCCACACACACACACACACACACACACACACACAGAGCCACACGCACACACACACAGAGCCACACACACACAGAGCCACACGCGCACACACACACAGAGCCACACGCACACACACACACAGAGCCGCACACACACACACACACAGAGCCACACGCACACACACACACACACAGAGCCACACACAGAGCCACACACACACACCCCAGCTCAGTCACTCTGATGTACTAGTCAACATGTTTCTCTCCCCAGTGTCCTGCAGGCCATCAGGAAGACCATCTGTGATTGGGAGGCAGGACATGAGCCCCACAATGACCCTGCCCTGCGAGGAGAGAAAGATCCTAAGGGAGGGTTTGACATCAAGGTTCCTCGCCGCGCTGTCGGCCCCTCCAGCACACAGGTCTGTCTGAACCCCCTCTCTCAACACCCTCGGTGTCTCTCTCCCTCTCTCTCAGCACCCCCGGTCTCTCTCCCTCTCTCTCAGCACCCTCGGTCTCTCTCCCTCTCTCTCAGCACCCTCGGTCTCTCTCCCTCTCTCTCAGCACCCCCGGTCTCTCTCCCTCTCTCTCAGCACCCTCGGTCTCTCTCCCTCTCTCTCAGCACCCTCGGTCTCTCTCCCTCTCTCTCAGCACCCTCGGTCTCTCTCCCTCTCTCTCAGCACCCTCGGTCTCTCGCCCTCTCTCTCAGCACCCTCGGTCTCTCGCCCTCTCTCTCAGCACCCTCGGTCTCTCTCCCTCTCTCTCAGCACCCTCGGTCTCTCTCCCTCTCTCTCTCAGCACCCTCGGTCTCTCTCCCTCTCTCTCAGCACCCTCGGTCTCTCTCCCTCTCTCTCAGCACCCTCGGTCTCTCTCCCTCTCTCTCTCAGCACCCTCGGTCTCTCTCCCTCTCTCTCAGCACCCTCGGTCTCTCGCCCTCTCTCTCTCAGCACCCTCGGTCTCTCGCCCTCTCTCTCTCAGCACCCTCGGTCTCTCGCCCTCTCTCTCTCAGCACCCTCGGTCTCTCGCCCTCTCTCTCTCAGCACCCTCGGTCTCTCGCCCTCTCTCTCAACACCCTCGGTCTCTCTCCCTCTCTCTCAGCACCCTCGGTCTCTTCTCTTCATCTGCTTCTGGGCTCGTCCCGTAGCTTCTGGGCTCGTCCCGTAGCTTCTGGGCTCGTCCCGTAGCTTCTGGGCTCGTCCCGTAGCTTCTGGGCTCGTCCTGGGCTCGTCCCGTAGTCCTGGGCTCGTCCCGTAGCTTCTGGGCTCGTCCCGTAGTCCTGGGCTCGTCCCGTAGTCCTGGGCTCATCCTGGGCTCGTCCCGTAGCTTCTGGGCTCGTCCTGTAGTCCTTGTCTCATCCTGGGCTCGTCCCGTAGCTTCTGGGCTCTAGGAATATATCACTAATCTCTCTTCCACACTACTAAGATCCATCCTGAAGCCATGTTGTTTCTCACTCTCCTCTTCCTCTCCTCCTCTTCCTCTCCTCCTCCTCTGTAGCTGTACATGGTTCGTACCATGCTGGAGTCTCTGATAGCTGATAAGAGTGGTTCTAAGAAGACTCTCCGCAGCAGTCTGGAGGGACCCACCATCATGGACATGGAGAAGTTCCACAGAGAGTCCTTCTTCTACACACACCTGCTCAACTTCAGCGGTACGGACTTTACAGAACCGTCCTGCTCTGTCTGTCCCCCTGTCCCCTCTCTAACCCCCTGTCTGTCCCCCTGTCCCCTCTGTCCCCTCTCTAACCCTCTGTCTGTCCCCTCTCTAATCCTCTGTCTGTCCCCCTGTCCCCTCTCTAACCCTCCCCCTGTCCCTCTGTCCCCTCCCTAACAGAGACCCTGCAGCAGTGCTGTGACCTGTCTCAGCTGTGGTTTAGAGAGTTCTTCCTGGAGCTGACCATGGGTCGCAGGATCCAGTTCCCCATCGAGATGTCCATGCCCTGGATCCTCACAGACCACATACTGGAGACCAAGGAGGCCTCTATGATGGAGTAAGGAGCACACACACACACACACACACACACACACACACACACGGAGTAGTGTCTTCCATCCAGAGCCAGTCTCATGAAGTCTCTGTCCTGCAGGTATGTGCTGTACCCTCTGGACCTCTATAATGACAGTGCCCACTACGCCCTGACCAAGTTCAAGAAGCAGTTCCTCTACGATGAGATTGAAGCAGAGGTATAGTTCACCATTAGACTAGTCATCACTACAGCAGAGGTATATAGTTCACCATTAGACTAGTCATCACTACAGCAGAGGTATATAGTTCACCATTAGACTAGTCATCACTACAGCAGAGGTATATAGTTCACCATTAGACTAGTCATCACTACAGCAGAGGTATAGTTCACCATTAGACTAGTCATCACTACAGCAGAGGTATATAGTTCACCATTAGACTAGTCATCACTACAGCAGAGGTATATAGTTCACCATTAGACTAGTCATCACTACAGCAGAGGTATATAGTTCACCATTAGACTAGTCATCACTACAGCAGAGGTATATAGTTCACAATTAGACTAGTCATCACTACAGCAGAGGTATATAGTTCACCATTAGACTAGTCATCACTACAGCAGAGGTATATAGTTCACCATTAGACTAGTCATCACTACAGCAGAGGTATATAGTTCACCATTAGACTAGTCATCACTACAGCAGAGGTATATAGTTCACCATTAGACTAGTCATCACTACAGCAGAGGTATATAGTTCACCATTAGACTAGTCATCACTACAGCAGAGGTATCTAGTTCACCATTAGACTAGTCATCACTACAGCAGAGGTATATAGTTCACCATTAGACTAGTCATCACTACAGCAGAGGTATATAGTTCACCATTAGACTAGTCATCACTACAGCAGAGGTATATAGTTCACCATTAGACTAGTCATCACTACAGCAGAGGTATATAGTTCACAATTAGACTAGTCATCACTACAGCAGAGGTATATAGTTCACCATTAGACTAGTCATCACTACAGCAGAGGTATATAGTTCACAATTAGACTAGTCATCACTACAGCAGAGGTATATAGTTCACCATTAGACTAGTCATCACTACAGCAGAGGTATATAGTTCACAATTAGACTAGTCATCACTACAGCAGAGGTATATAGTTCACCATTAGACTAGTCATCACTACAGCAGAGGTATATAGTTCACAATTAGACTAGTCATCACTACAGCAGAGGTATATAGTTCACCATTAGACTAGTCATCACTACAGCAGAGGTATATAGTTCACAATTAGACTAGTCATCACTACAGCAGAGGTATGTAGTTCACCATTAGACTAGTCATCACTACAGCAGAGGTATATAGTTCACAATTAGACTAGTCATCACTACAGCAGAGGTATATAGTTCACCATTAGACTAGTCATCACTACAGCAGAGGTATCTAGTTCACCATTAGACTAGTCATCACTACAGCAGAGGTATATAGTTCACCATTAGACTAGTCATCACTACAGCAGAGGTATATAGTTCACCATTAGACTAGTCATCACTACAGCAGAGGTATATAGTTCACCATTAGACTAGTCATCACCACAGCAGAGGTATAGTTCACCATTAGACTAGTCATCACTACAGCAGAGGTATATAGTTCACCATTAGACTAGTCATCACTACAGCAGAGGTATAGTTCACCATTAGACTAGTCATCACTACAGCAGAGGTATATAGTTCACCATTAGACTAGTCATCACTACAGCAGAGGTATATAGTTCACCATTAGACTAGTCATCACTACAGCAGAGGTATAGTTCACCATTAGACTAGTCATCACTACAGCAGAGGTATATAGTTCACCATTAGACTAGTCATCACTACAGCAGAGGTATAGTTCACCATTAGACTAGTCATCACTACAGCAGAGGTATATAGTTCACCATTAGACTAGTCATCACTACAGCAGAGGTATATAGTTCACCATTAGACTAGTCATCACTACAGCAGAGGTATATAGTTCACCATTAGACTAGTCATCACTACAGCAGAGGTATATAGTTCACCATTAGACTAGTCATCACTACAGCAGAGGTATATAGTTCACCATTAGACTAGTCATCACTACAGCAGAGGTATATAGTTCACCATTAGACTAGTCATCACTACAGCAGAGGTATATAGTTCACCATTAGACTAGTTATCACTACAGCAGAGGTATATAGTTCACCATTAGACTAGTCATCACTACAGCAGAGGTATATAGTTCACCATTAGACTAGTCATCACTACAGCAGAGGTATATAGTTCACCATTAGACTAGTCATCACTACAGCAGAGGTATATAGTTCACCATTAGACTAGTCATCACTACAGCAGAGGTATATAGTTCACCATTAGACTAGTCATCACTACAGCAGAGGTATATAGTTCACCATTAGACTAGTCATCACTACAGCAGAGGTATATAGTTCACCATTAGACTAGTCATCACTACAGCAGAGGTATAGTTCACCATTAGACTAGTCATCACTACAGCAGAGGTATATAGTTCACCATTAGACTAGTCATCACTACAGCAGAGGTATAGTTCACCATTAGACTAGTCATCACTACAGCAGAGGTATATAGTTCACCATTAGACTAGTCATCACTACAGCAGAGGTATATAGTTCACCATTAGACTAGTCATCACTACAGCAGAGGTATAGTTCACCATTAGACTAGTCATCACTACAGCAGAGGTATATAGTTCACCATTAGACTAGTCATCACTACAGCAGAGGTATATAGTTCACCATTAGACTAGTCATCACTACAGCAGAGGTATATAGTTCACCATTAGACTAGTCATCACTACAGCAGAGGTATAGTTCACCATTAGACTAGTCATCACTACAGCAGAGGTATCTAGTTCACCATTAGACTAGTCATCACTACAGCAGAGGTATATAGTTCACCATTAGACTAGTCATCACTACAGCAGAGGTATATAGTTCACCATTAGACTAGTCATCACTACAGCAGAGGTATAGTTCACCATTAGACTAGTCATCACTACAGCAGAGGTATCTAGTTCACCATTAGACTAGTCATCACTACAGCAGAGGTATCTAGTTCACCATTAGACTAGTCATCACTACAGCAGAGGTATAGTTCACCATTAGACTAGTCATCACTACAGCAGAGGTATATAGTTCACCATTAGACTAGTCATCACTACAGCAGAGGTATAGTTCACCATTAGACTAGTCATCACTACAGCAGAGGTATAGTTCACCATTAGACTAGTCATCACTACAGCAGAGGTATATAGTTCACCATTAGACTAGTCATCACTACAGCAGAGGTATAGTTCACCATTAGACTAGTCATCACTACAGCAGAGGTATAGTTCACCATTAGACTAGTCATCACTACAGCAGAGGTATAGTTCACCATTAGACTAGTCATCACTACAGCAGAGGTATAGTTCACCATTAGACTAGTCATCACTACAGCAGAGGTATAGTTCACCATTAGACTAGTCGTCACTAGTCATTTTGATTTAATGATAGTGTACTTCCTTGTTGAGGGGAGCTTGCCAGCTGTAACCTGAACGTGACTAGTAACATTACATTTTGATTTGAAAGGTGGTCTTACAGGAGGCTGTATTTCCAATCACTAACCTAAATGACATCGTCTTACCTCAGGTCAACCTGTGTTTTGATCATGACTGATGGTGTACTTCCTATGTTACATCCTCTGCAGGTCAACCTGTGTTTTGATTATGACTGATGGTGTACTTCCTATGTTACATCCTCTTACCTCAGGTCAACCTGTGTTTTGATCATGACTGATGGTGTACTTCCTATGTTACATCCTCTGCAGGTCAACCTGTGTTTCGATCAGTTTGTCTACAAGCTGGCTGATCAGATCTTTGCCTACTACAAGATTCTAGCTGGAAGGTACGTTAAACTTTTGAATCAATACTGTTCAATAACTGAAAATACGGGTGGGGCGGCGCAATGGGCGACTGACATGTTTTCGTTTGCTCTTGCGATATTCTTATAGTTTATTTGAATTTAGCAATAAAACTGTATTTATTTTCAAATATTAGTTTGGGGATCCCTGTCTGTAGTACGCAACACTACTCTGCTTTCAACTGTCAGCATGTCATCAAACATAACGCCAAAAATAGGACTGAGAAAGCCCGGCCTACAAGACCCAGTTTCATCCTTACCGCCCTCTCCTGAGACTGAAAGCCCAGAGACTTTGAGAAAACCCGGCCTACCAGACCCAGTTTCATCCTTACCGGGGATCTACCAGTGTCTCTGACCTGACATGAACAACCTGGCTGTGGATCTACCTGTGTCTCTGACCTGACTACCAGTGATCAGTATTCAATACTGGCCCCTTCTACACTTGTCCTCCTTATTCAATACTGGCCCATCTACGCGTGTCCTCCTTATTCAATACTGGCCCATCTACACGTGTCCCCCTTATTCAATCTTTTCTTCTGAAATCGGCTGTGTGTGAGGCCTGGTGTGTGAGGCCTGGTGTGTGAGGCCTGGTGTGTGAGGCCTGGTGTGTGAGGCCTGGTGTGTGAGGCCTGGTGTGTGAGGCTGTGTCTGAGGCCTGGTGTGTGAGGCTGTGTGTGAGGCCTGGTGTTTCCTACACCCTACAGATAGACAGTTCCTTTTCTCCTCATGTTCATCAAACATGCTCCTGCATTGATGACCAAAATCTTGTGCGTTACTTCCAGAGGTGTGAGTGGTTGTGTTTCTCCAGCCCTTTCCCTCAGCCGTTTACAGGAGATTGCCCTTTAACTTCTGTACCCTTCTGCCCGGCGTGTTTAACTTGTCTAAGGTAGGGTCTCTCTCTCGTTGTCTTGTTGTTTATATGGTGTGTGTGTTTCTCTTCTCCTCAGTCTGCTGCTGGACAAGCGTCTGAGAGCGGACTGTAAGAACCAGGGAGCTAACATCCCCTGGCCCGCGTCCAACCGCTACGAGACCCTGTTGAAACAACGCCACGTTCAGGTAACTCCCTGACCTCTAACCCTAACCCTCCAACCGCTACGAGACCCTGTTGAAACAACGCCACGTTCAGGTAACTCCCTGACCTCTGACCCCCTAACCCTCCAACCGCTACGAGACCCTGTTGAAACAACGGCACGTTCAGGTAACTCCCTGACCTCTAACCCTAACCCTCCAACCGCTACGAGACCCTGTTGAAACAACGCCACGTTCAGGTAACTCCCTGACCTCTAACCCTAACCCTCCAACCGCTACGAGACCCTGTTGAAACAACGCCACGTTCAGGTAACTCCCTGACCTCTGACCCCCTAACCCTCCAACCGCTACGAGACCCTGTTGAAACAACGGCACGTTCAGGTAACTCCCTGACCTCTAACCCTAACCCTCCAACCGCTACGAGACCCTGTTGAAACAACGCCACGTTCAGGTAACTCCCTGACCTCTGACCTCTATCCACTACTAGACCCAGACTGAAACTACTCTCCCTCCACTACTCTCCCTCCACTACTCTCCCTCCACTACTCTCTCCCCACTACTCTCTCCCCACTACTCTCTCCCCACTACTCTCTCCCCACTACTCTCTCTCCACTACTCTCCCTCCACTACTCTCCCTCCACTACTCTCCCTCCACTACTCTCCCTCCACTACTCTCCCTCCACTACTCTCCCTCCACTACTCTCCCTCCACTACTCTCCCTCCACTACTCTCCCTCCACTACTCTCCCCCCACTACTCTCCCCCCACTACTCTCCCTCCACTACTCTCCCTCCACTACTCTCTCCCCATTACTCTCCCCCCACTGCTCTCTCCCCATTACTCTCTCCCCACTGCTCTCTCCCCATTACTCTCTCCCCACTGCTCTCCCCCCACTACTCTCTCTCCCCACTACTCTCTCTCCCCACTACTCTCTCTCCCCACTACTCTCTCTCCCCATTACTCTCCCCCCACTACTCTCTCTCCCCACTACTCTCTCCCCACTACTCTCTCCCCACTACTCTCTCCCCACTACTCTCCCTCCACTACTCTCCCTCCACTACTCTCCCTCCACTACTCTCTCCCCACTACTCTCCCTCCACTACTCTCTCCCCACTACTCTCTCCCCACTACTCTCCCTCCACTACTCTCCCTCCACTACTCTCCCTCCACTACTCTCCCTCCACTACTCTCCCTCCACTACTCTCCCCCCACTACTCTCCCCCCACTACTCTCCCCCCACTACTCTCCCCCCACTACTCTCCCCCCATTACTCTCTCCCTCCACTACTCTCTCCCCACTACTCTCTCCCCACTACTCTCCCTCCACTACTCTCCCTCCACTACTCTCCCTCCACTACTCTCCCTCCACTACTCTCCCTCCACTACTCTCCCCCCACTACTCTCCCCCCACTACTCTCCCCCCACTACTCTCCCCCCATTACTCTCTCCCTCCACTACTCTCCCTCCACTACTCTCTCCCCACTACTCTCCCTCCACTACTCTCTCCCCACTACTCTCTCCCCACTACTCTCCCTCCACTACTCTCCCTCCACTACTCTCTCCCCACTACTCTCCCTCCACTACTCTCTCCCCACTACTCTCTCCCCACTACTCTCTCCCCACTACTCTCTCCCCACTACTCTCTCCCCACTACTCTCCCCCCACTACTCTCCCCCCACTACTCTCTCCCCACTACTCTCCCCCCACTACTCTCCCCCCACTACTCTCTCCCCCCACTACTCTCTCTCCCCCCACTACTCTCTCTCCCCCCACTACTCTCTCTCCCCCCACTACTCTCTCTCCCCCCACTACTCTCTCTCCCCCCACTACTCTCTCTCCCCCCACTACGCTCTCCCCCCACTACGCTCTCCCCCCACTACGCTCTCCCCCCACTACGCTCTCCCCCCACTACGCTCTCCCCCCACTACGCTCTCCCTCCACTACGCTCTCCCTCCACTACGCTCTCCCTCCACTACTCTCTCCCCACTACTCTCTCCCCACTACTCTCTCCCCACTACTCTCTCTCCCCACTACTCTCTCTCCCCACTACTCTCTCTCCCCACTACTCTCTCTCCCCACTACTCTCTCTCCCCACTACTCCCCCTCCCAGTGTTGCCAGTCTCTTTACTTCATGTGGTCCTTGTCTGTCTGTCATGTACCTCATGTTGGTTCCTCTCCTCTAGCTGCTGGGTCGTTCCATAGACCTGAACCGTCTGATCACCCAGAGAGTGTCTGCTGCTCTCTACAAGTCTCTGGAGCTGGCCATCAACCGCTTCGAGAGCGAGGACCTCACATCCATCGTGGTACGACCTGCTTTAAGTGTGTCTGTGTTATTTAGTGACTGTCCACTCTGTAACAGGAACTAGAAGGTCTGATTGGACATCATCCGTATGACCCACAAGCTGTCTTCTCCCCCTCCTTGTAACAGGAACTAGAAGGTCTGATGAACATCATCCGTATGACCCACAAGCTGTCTTCTCCCCCTCCTTGTAACAGGAACTAGAAGGTCTGATGAACATCATCCGTATGACCCACAAGCTGTCTTCTCCCCTCCTTGTAACAGGAACTAGAAGGTCTGATTGGACATCATCCGTATGACCCACAAGCTGTCTTCTCCCCCTCCTTGTAACAGGAACTAGAAGGTCTGATTGGACATCATCCGTATGACCCACAAGCTGTCTTCTCCCCTTCCTTGTAACAGGAACTAGAAGGTCTGATGAACATCATCCGTATGACCCACAAGCTGTCTTCTCCCCTCCTTGTAACAGGAACTAGAAGGTCTGATGAACATCATCCGTATGACCCACAAGCTGTCTTCTCCCCCTCCTTGTAACAGGAACTAGAAGGTCTGATTGGACATCAACCGTATGACCCACAAGCTGTCTTCTCCCCTTCCTTGTAACAGGAACTAGAAGGTCTGATGAACATCATCCGTATGACCCACAAGCTGTCTTCTCCCCTTCCTTGTAACAGGAACTAGAAGGTCTGATGAACATCAACCGTATGACTCACAAGCTGTCTTCTCCCCCTCCTTGTAACAGGAACTAGAAGGTCTGATGAACATCATCCGTATGACTCACAAGCTGTCTTCTCCCCCTCCTTGTAACAGGAACTAGAAGGTCTGATGAACATCAACCGTATGACTCACAAGCTGCTCTCTAAGTTCCTGACGCTGGACAGTATGGACGCCATGTTCCGGGAGGCCAATCACAATGTCTCCGCCCCCTACGGACGCATCACACTCCACGTCTTCTGGGAACTCAACTACGACTTCCTCCCCAACTACTGCTACAACGGATCTACTAACAGGTAACACAACTACACACTACTACTACAACTACGACTTCCTCCCCAACTACTGCTACAACGGATCTACTAACAGGTAACAACTACACACTACTACTACAACTACGACTTCCTCCCCAACTACTGCTACAACGGATCTACTAACAGGTAACAACTACACACTACTACTACAACTACGACTTCCTCCCCAACTACTGCTACAACGGATCTACTAACAGGTAACAACTACACACTACTACTACAACTACGACTTCCTCCCCAACTACTGCTACAACGGATCTACTAACAGGTAACAACTACACACTACTACTACAACTACGACTTCCTCCCCAACTACTGCTACAACGGATCTACTAACAGGTAACACAACTACACACTACTACTACAACTACGACTTCCTCCCCAACTACTGCTACAACGGATCTACTAACAGGTAACACAACTACACACTACTACTACAACTACGACTTCCTCCCCAACTACTGCTACAACGGATCTACTAACAGGTAACAACTACACACTACTACTACAACTACGACTTCCTCCCCAACTACTGCTACAACGGATCTACTAACAGGTAACAACTACACACTACTACTACAACTACGACTTCCTCCCCAACTACTGCTACAACGGATCTACTAACAGGTAACAACTACACACTACTACTACAACTACGACTTCCTCCCCAACTACTGCTACAACGGATCTACTAACAGGTAACAACTACACACTACTACTACAACTACGACTTCCTCCCCAACTACTGCTACAACGGATCTACTAACAGGTAACAACTACACACTACTACTACAACTACGACTTCCTCCCCAACTACTGCTACAACGGATCTACTAACAGGTAACAACTACACACTACTACTACAACTACGACTTCCTCCCCAACTACTGCTACAACGGATCTACTAACAGGTAACAACTACACACTACTACTACAACTACGACTTCCTCCCCAACTACTGCTACAACGGATCTACTAACAGGTAACAACTACACACTACTACTACAACTACGACTTCCTCCCCAACTACTGCTACAACGGATCTACTAACAGGTAACACAACTACACACTACTACTACAACTACGACTTCCTCCCCAACTACTGCTACAACGGATCTACTAACAGGTAACAACTACACACTACTACTACAACTACGACTTCCTCCCCAACTACTGCTACAACGGATCTACTAACAGGTAACACAACTACACACTACTACTACAACTACGACTTCCTCCCCAACTACTGCTACAACGGATCTACTAACAGGTAACACAACTACACACTACTACTACAACTACGACTTCCTCCCCAACTACTGCTACAACGGATCTACTAACAGGTAACACAACTACACACTACTACTACAACTACGACTTCCTCCCCAACTACTGCTACAACGGATCTACTAACAGGTAACACAACTACACACTACTACTACAACTACGACTTCCTCCCCAACTACTGCTACAACGGATCTACTAACAGGTAACAACTACACACTACTACTACAACTACGACTTCCTCCCCAACTACTGCTACAACGGATCTACTAACAGGTAACACAACTACACACTACTACTACAACTACGACTTCCTCCCCAACTACTGCTACAACGGATCTACTAACAGGTAACACAACTACACACTACTACTACAACTACGACTTCCTCCCCAACTACTGCTACAACGGATCTACTAACAGGTAACACAACTACACACTACTACTACAACTACGACTTCCTCCCCAACTACTGCTACAACGGATCTACTAACAGGTAACACAACTACACACTACTACTACAACTACGACTTCCTCCCCAACTACTGCTACAACGGATCTACTAACAGGTAACACAACTACACACTACTACTACTACACAACTACTACGACTACTACACACACAACTACTGCTACAACGGATCTACTAACAGGTAACAACTACACACAACTACTACGAGTACTACACACACAACTACTGCTACAACGGATCTACTAACAGGTAACAACTACACACTACACACTACTACTACTACAACTACACACAACTACTGCTACAACGGATCTACTAACAGGTAACAACTACACACAACTACTACGAGTACTACACACACAACTACTGCTACAACGGATCTACTAACAGGTAACAACTACACACTACACACTACTACTACTACAACTACACACAACTACACACTACTACTACTACTACTACTACTACAACAACACACTACTACAACTACACACTACTACTACTACTACTACTACACACTACACACTACTACTACTACAACTACTGCTACAACGGATCTACTAACAGGTAACAACTACACACTACTACTACTACTACAACTACACACTACACACTACTACACACTACACACTACTACTACACACTACACACTACTACACACTACACACTACTACTACTACACACTACTACTACTACTACTACACACTACTACACACTACACACCTACTACTACTACACACTACTACTACTACTACACGCTACTACTACACACCTACTACTACTACTACTACACACTACTGCTACAACGGATCTACTAACAGGTAACAACTACACACTACTACTACTACTACTACAACTACACACCACTACTACTACTACTACTACACACTACTACTACTACACACTACTACTACTACGCACTACTACTACACACTACTACTACTACTACTACACACTACAACTACAACTACACACTACTACTACTACTACTGCTACAACGGATCTACTAACAGGTAACAACTACTACTACTTCAACTACACACTACTACTACAACTACACACCTACTACTACTACTACTACTACTACACACAACTATTGCTACAACGGATCTACTAACAGGTAACACTACTACAACTACTACAACTACACACTACTACTACTACTACACACTACTACTACTACAACTACACACTACTACTAATACTACAACTACACACTACTACTACAACTACACACTACTACTACAACTACACACTACTACTACTACAACTACACACTACTACTACTACAACTACACACTACTACTACTACAACTACACACTACTACTACTACAACTACACACTACTACAACTACACACTACTACTACTACAACTACACACTACTACTACTACACACTACTACTACTACACACTACTACTACTACACACTACTACTACTACAACTACACACTACTACAACTACACACTACTACAACTACACACTACTACACACTACTACTACTACACACTACTATTACACACTACTACTACTATTACACACTACTACTACTACTACTACTACTACTACTACTACTACTACTACTACTACTACTACACACTACTACTACTACTACTACTACACACTACTACTACTACTACTACTACTACTACTACTACTACTACTACACACTACTACTACTACTACTACACACTGCTACTACTACTACTACACACTGCTACTACTACAACTACACACTACTACTACTACACACTACAACTACACACTACTACTACTACTACTACTACTACTACTACTACTACTACTACACACTACTACTACTACTACACACTGCTACTACTACACACTACTACTACTACTATTACACACTACAACTACACACTACTATTACACACTACTACTACTACACACTACTACTACTACTATTACACACTACAACTACTACTACTACTACACACTGCTACTACTACTACTACACACTGCTACTACTACAACTACACACTACTACTACTACACACTACAACTACACACTACTATTACACACTACTACTACTACTACTACTACTACTACTACACACTACTACTACTACTACACACTGCTACTACTACAACTACACACTACTACTACTACTACTACTACTACTACTACTACTACTACAACTACACACACAACTACTGCTACAACGGATCTACTAACAGGTAACACTACTACTACACACAACTACTACTACTACTACACACAACTACAACTACACACTACTACTACTACAACTACACACTACTACAACTACACACTACAACTACACACTACTACTACACACTACAACTACACACTACTATTACACACTACTACTACTACTACTACTACTACTACTACTACTACTACACACTGCTACTACTACTACACACTGCTACTACTACTACACACTGCTACTACTACTACACACTGCTACTACTACAACTACACACTGCTACTACACACTACAACTACACACTACTATTACACACCTACTACTACTACTACTACTACTACTACACACTACTACTACTACTACTACTACTACTACTACTACTACTACACACTACTACTACTACTACTACACACTGCTACTACTACACACTGCTACAACTACACACTACTACTACTACACACTACTACTACTACTACACACTACTACTACTACTACACACTACTACTACTACTACACACTACTACACACTACTACTACTACACACTACTACTACTACTACTACTACACACTGCTACTACTACACACTGCTACAACTACACACTACTACTACTACACACTACTACTACTACTACTACTACTACAACTACACACACAACTGCTGCTACAACGGATCTACTAACAGGTAACACTACTACTACTACTACTACAACTACACACTACTACTACTACTACTACACCTACACACTACTACAACTACACACTACTACAACTACACACTACTACTACTACTACTACAACTACACACTACTACTACAACTACACACTACTACTACTACTACTACTACAACTACACACTACTACTACTACTACTACAACTACACACTACTACAACTACTACTACACACTACTACAACTACACACTACTACAACTACACACTACTACTACTACTACAACTACACACAACTACACACTACTACTACTACAACTACACACTACTACTACTACTACAACTACACACTACTACTACTACTACTACTACAACTACACACTACTACTACTACTACAACTACACACTACTACTACTACTACAACTACACACTACTACTACTACTACAACTACACACTACTACTACTATACACTACTACTACACCGTACACATGATGACCGTGTCAGCATGCACTGTGCCCGGCACACCACAAGGAGTCGCTAGAGCGCGATGGGACAAGGACATCCCGGCCGGCCAAACCCTCCCCTCACCCGGACGACGCTGGGCCAATTGTGCGCCGCCTCATGGGTCTCGCGGTCGGCTGCCACACAGTCCGGGATCAAACCCGGGTCTGTAGTGACGCCTCTAGCACCGCGCCACCGGGAGGCCAAACGGACTTGCTGCAGATATAAATCAGTGCGTGATGACAGTGCACTCGCTGCAGTTCTCTTGTACCGAATAAAAGGTCAATGTGTTTCCATCCATTTTCAACTCCACTGCTGCGTTAAATAGAAAATGTGCCGACTCTGGTCTTGGTATGTGCGTTCTAGCCAACAGCTCCCAGATACAGTGTGGACAGGCTAGTAGTTTACATGATGACATTATTATGGATAAGAGCATGGATCATCATGTCACCAGAATCAGAACCTCAATATTTATTGGAAAGGAGCATCAAGATCAACGTGGTCTTTCACCACCTTGTGAAGTTCATCACTAGTTTCATGTGTAGCCTAATAAACGGCATAGTTCCCTGAGTTGTAGTGAGAGGACCCAAACACACCATATCATCGCGTGACTCCATATTTCCACTGCCATTTCCCTCATGAACAATTTCACCAACACAACAAGATCACACACTTTCTGTCAGAATTTATAAAATGACATCAAAACTTCCTGTTTCCATCACAGCTCTTTTTTTTTTAATACGATATGACTTTACTCACATGGAAACGTGGTTAGTGAAAATAAAACACCCAATCCCTCTCCCTCTCTGTAGGTTTGTCCGTACTGTCCTGCCCTTCTCGCAGGAGTTCCAGAGGGACAAGCCACCCAACGCCCAGCCCCAGTACCTGTACGGGTCAAAGGTCAGTACAACCCTAACTCTCAGCCCCAGTACCTGTACGGGTCAAAGGTCAGTACAACCCTAACTCTCAGCCCCAGTACCTGTACGGGTCAAAGGTCAGTACAACCCTAACTCTCAGCCCCAGTACCTGTACGGGTCAAAGGTCAGTACAACCCTAACTCTCAGCCCCAGTACCTGTACGGGTCAAAGGTCAGTACAACCCTAACTCTCAGCCCCAGTACCTGTACGGGTCAAAGGTCAGTACAACCCTAACTCTCAGCCCCAGTACCTGTACGGGTCAAAGGTCAGTACAACCCTAACTCTCAGCCCCAGTACCTGTACGGGTCAAAGGTCAGTACAACCCTAACTCTCAGCCCCAGTATCTGTACGGGTCAAAGGTCAGTACAACCCTAACTCTCAGCCCCAGTACCTGTACGGGTCAAAGGTCAGTACAACCCTAACTCTCAGCCCCAGTACCTGTACGGGTCAAAGGTCAGTACAACCCTAACTCTCAGCCCCAGTACCTGTACGGGTCAAAGGTCAGTACAACCCTAACTCTCAGCCCCAGTACCTGTACGGGTCAAAGGTCAGTACAACCCTAACTCTCAGCCCCAGTACCTGTACGGGTCAAAGGTCAGTACAACCCTAACTCTCAGCCCCAGTACCTGTACGGGTCAAAGGTCAGTACAACCCTAACTCTCAGCCCCAGTACCTGTACGGGTCAAAGGTCAGTACAACCCTAATCCCTGACCCCTAACTCCCTGAAGCCAAACTCTCTCTAGCCGTTCACACTTTTATGTGTTTCAGCCAAACAGACGTAGAACAATTCAAACATCTGGTATCTGTGTATATACACTACTCAAAACAATAAAGGGAACACTTAAACAACACAATGTAACTCCAAGTCAATCACACTTCTGTGAAATCAAACTGTCCACTTAGGAAGCAACACTGATTGACAATAAATTTCACATGCTGTTGTGCAAATGGAATAGACAACAGGTGGAAATTATAGGCAATTAGCAAGACACCCCCAATAAAGGAGTGGTTCTGCAGGTGGTGACCACAGACCACTTCTCAGTTCCTATGCTTCCTGGCTGATGTTTTGGCCACTTTTGAATGCTGGCGGTGCTCTCACTCTAGTGGTAGCATGAGACGGAGTCTACAACCCACACAAGTGGCTCAGGTAGTGCAGCTCATCCAGGATGGCACATCAATGCGAGCTGTGGCAAGAAGGTTTGCTGTGTCTGTCAGCGTAGTGTCCAGAGCATGGAGGCGCTACCAGGAGACAGGCCAGTACATCAGGAGACGTGGAGGAGGCCGTAGGAGGGCAACAACCCAGCAGCAGGACCGCTACCTCCGCCTTTGTGCAAGGAGGAGCACTGCCAGAGCCCTGCAAAATGACCTCCAGCAGGCCACAAATGTGCATGTGTCTGCTCAAACGGTCAGAAACAGACTCCATGAGGGTGGTATGAGGGCCCGACGTCCACAGGTGGGGGTTGTGCTTACAGCCCAACACCGTGCAGGACGTTTGGCATTTGCCAGAGAACACCAAGATTGGAAAATTCGCCACTGACGCCCTGTGCTCTTCACAGATGAAAGCAGGTTCACACTGAGCACATGAGCACATGTGACAGACGTGACAGAGTCTGGAGACGCCGTGGAGAACGTTCTGCTGCCTGCAACATCCTCTAGCATGACCGGTTTGGCGGTGGGTCAGTCATGGTGTGGGGTGGCATTTCTTTGGGGGGCCACACAGCCCTCCATGTGCTCGCCAGAGGTAGCCTGACTGCCATTAGGTACCGAGATGAGATCCTCAGACCCCTTGTGAGACCATATGCTGGTGCGGTTGGCCCTGGGTTCCTCCTAATGCAAGACAATGCTAGACCTCATGTGGCTGGAGTGTGTCAGCAGTTCCTGCAAGAGGAAGGCATTGATGCTATGGACTGGCCCGCCCGTTCCCCAGACCTGAATCCAATTGAGCACATCTGGGACATCATGTCTCGCTCCATCCACCAACGCCACGTTGCACCACAGACTGTCCAGGAGTTGGCGGATGCTTTAGTCCAGGTCTGGGAGCAGATCCCTCAGGAGACCATCCGCCACCTCATCAGGAGCATGCCCAGGCGTTGTAGGGACATCATACAGGCACGTGGAGGCCACACACACTACTGAGCCTCATTTTGACTTGTTTTAAGGACATTACATCAAAGTTGGATCAGCCTGTAGTGTGGTTTTCCACTTTAATTTTGAGTGTGACTCCAAATCCAGACCTCCATGGGTTGATACATTTGATTTCCATTGATCATTTTTGTGTGATTTTGTTGTCAGCACATTCAACTATGTAAAGAAAAAAGTATTTAATAAGAATATTAGTCTGTTACCCCTAGTCTGGTTATGTATCATTAGAGCTGTAATACCCCCTAGTCTGGCTGTAATACCCCCTAGTCTGGCTGTAATACCCCCTAGTCTGGCTGTAATACCCCCTAGTCTGGCTGTAATACCCCCTAGTCTGGTTATGTATCATTAGAGCTGTAATACCCCCTAGTCTGGCTGTAATACCCCCTAGTCTGGCTGTAATACCCCCTAGTCTGGCTGTAATACCCCCTAGTCTGGTTATGTATCATTAGAGCTGTAATACCCCCTAGTCTGGCTGTAATACCCCCTAGTCGGCTGTAATACCCCCTAGTCTGGCTGTAATACCCCCTAGTCTGGTTATGTATCATTAGAGCTGTAATACCCCCTAGTCTGGCTGTAATACCCCCTAGTCTGGCTGTAATACCCCCTAGTCTGGTTATGTATCATTAGAGCTGTAATACCCCCTAGTCTGGCTGTAATACCCCCTAGTCTGGCTGTAATACCCCCTAGTCTGGCTGTAATACCCCCTAGTCTGGCTGTAATACCCCCTAGTCTGGCTGTAATACCCCCTAATCTGGTTATGTATCATTAGAGCTGTAATACCCCTTAGTCTGGCTGTAATACCCCCTAGTCTGGCTGTAATACCCCCTAGTCTGGCTGTAATACCCCCTAGTCTGGCTGTAATACCCCCTAATCTGGTTATGTATCATTAGAGCTGTAATACCCCCTAGTCTGGCTGTAATACCCCTTAGTCTGGCTGTAATACCCCCTAGTCTGGCTGTAATACCCCCTAGTCTGGCTGTAATACCCCCTAGTCTGGCTGGACAAACTTTTTTCCGGATGCCCCAAACAATCGGAAAGGGGATTCATCAGAGAAAATGACTTTACCCCAGTCCTCAGCAGTCTAATCCCTGTACCTTTTGCAGAATGTCAGTCTGTCCCTGATGTTTTTCCTGGAGAGAAGTGGCTTCTTTGCTGCCCTTCTTGACACCAGGCCATCCTCCAAAAGTCTTCCCCTCACTGTGCATGCAGATGCACTCACACCTGTCTGCTGCCATTCCTGAGCAAGCTCTGTACTGGTGGTGCCCCGATCCCGCAGCTGAATCAACTTTAGGAGACAGTCCTGGCGCTTGCTGGACTTTCTTAGGCGCCCTGAAGCCTTCTTCACAACATTTGAACCGCTCTCCTTGAAGTTCTTGATGATCTGATAAATGGTTGATTTAGGTGCAATCTTACTGGCAGCAATATCCTTGCCTGTGAAGTCCCTTTTATGCAAAGCAATGATGACGGCACGTGTTACCTTGCAGGTAACCATGGTTGACAGAGGAAGCACAATGATTCCAAGCACCACCCTCCTTTTGAAGCTTCCAGTCTGTTATTGGAACTCAATCAGCATGACAGAGTGATCTCCAGCCTTGTCCTCGTCAACACTCACACCTGTGTTAACGGGAGAATCACTGACATGATGTCAGCTGGTCCTTTTGTGGCAGGGCTGAAATGCAGTGGAAATGTTTTTGGGGGATTCAGTTCATTTGCATGGCAAAGAGGGACTTTGTAATTAATTGCAATTCATCTGATCACTCTTCATAACATTCTGGAGTATATGCAAATTGCCATCATACAAACTGAGGCAGCAGACTTTGTGAAAATTTATATTTGTGTCATTCTCAAAACTTTTGGCCACGACTGTAGTGTCGTGTTTACCAGGTGATCAGAAGGAGTGTCGGGTTTACCAGGTGATCAGAAGGAGTGTCGGGTTTACCAGGTGATCAGAAGGAGTGTCGGGTTTACCAGGTGATCAGAAGGAGTGTCGGGTTTACCAGGTGATCAGAAGGAGTGTCGGGTTTACCAGGTGATCAGAAGGAGTGGAGGGTTTACCAGGTGATCAGAAGGAGTGGAGGGTTTACCAGGTGATCAGAAGGAGTGGAGGGTTTACCAGGTGATCAGAAGGAGTGGAGGGTTTACCAGGTGATCAGAAGGAGTGGAGGGTTTACCAGGTGATCAGAAGGAGTGGAGGGTTTACCAGGTGATCAGAAGGAGTGCACAAAACAAAAGGGGTGCACAAAACAAAAACAGTGAAATGAAAGATAAATAAATGTCCACACTGTAGTTTACTGCATCGTGGGGAGCATATTAAACTACAGCAAGCAGGAACAACAGTCTGCAGTTATTTCTATTCCTTTCATGTACCACGTGAAATCAAAATAGATTTTGGTCTTTGAATCTCCTGATCTAACGACATTATCCTCATGTTTACACTCCTCTGTTTTGTTATGCGTATCTACAGGCCCTTACCCTCCTGTCTCTGTTTCCCTCTACCTCTACAGGCTCTGAACCTGGCGTACAGCAGTATCTTTGGTTTCTACAGACACTTTGTTGGTCCTCCTCACATCAAGGCCATGTGTCGTTTGCTGGGGTACCAGGGCATCGCTGTGGTCATGGAGGAGCTGCTGAAAGTGGTCAAGAGCCTGGTGAGAAAGGAGGAGGGATGGAGGAGGGGTGGTGGAGGGTGTGGCAGGATGTAGGAGAGTGAGCATTTCCTGTTAGCATGGTGTTAGGTAATGGGCTACTTCCTAGATAGTAGTACCATTCTCTTCACTGATCTAACCACACAGTGAAAATACAACAATACATTCAACTCCTGTCTTTACCCTCTCCCCCCTGAACAAGACATTCAACTCCTGTCTTTACCCTCTCCCCCCTGAACAATACATTCAACTCCTGTCTTTACCCTCTCCCCCCTGAACAAGACATTCAACTCCTGTCTTTACCCTCTCCTCCCTGAACAAGACATTCAACTCCTGTCTTTACCCTCTCCTCCCTGAACAAGACATTCAACTCATTCAACCATCATGCAGTATGTTATTAACCCTGTCTCTCCCCTCAGCTCCAGGGCACCATCATGCAGTATGTGAAGACTCTGATGGAGGTGATGCCCAAGATCTGCCGTCTCCCACGCCACGAGTACGGCTCCCCGGGTGAGTCACGAGAGGGTGCTTTCTTCAATGTCTTTGTATAATTTAAAGGTTTTAGCAAGGCAAATTAGACTACAGTTGCTAGCCATTTAAGAGTGTCCTTAATCGATCCGTTGATGTGTTTGTCTGATGTAGCCGTCTCTCCTCCCTGCCAGGTATCCTGGAGTTCTTCCACCACCAGCTGAAGGACATAGTGGAGTACGCCGAGCTGAAGACCGTCTGCTTCCAGAACCTCAGAGAAGTCGGCAATGCTCTGCTCTTCTGTCTGCTCAGCGAACAGAGCCTGGTAAGAACCACAACGGCAGCGCCACCTTGTCAGTGATTTGATAAAACAACTGATAGCCAGCCATTCTTCTTCGCTGGGCTAGATAGTGTCTTCAGAAACTATTCATACCCCTTGACTTATTCCATATTTTGTTGTTACAGCCGGAATAAATAAATAACATCTCACTCATCTACACACAAAAGCCCATAATGAAAAAGTGAGAACATGTTTTTTGGGGGGGCGGCAGGGTAGCCTAGTGGTTAGAGCGTTGGACTAGTAACCGAAAGGTTGCAAGTTCGAATCCCCGAGCTGACAAGGTAAAAATCTGTCGTTCTGCCCCTGAACAAGGCAGTTAACCCACTGTTCCCCGGTAGGTTGTCATTGTAAATAAGAATTTGTTCTTAACTGACTTGCCTAGTTAAATAAACGTTTTACATTTAAAAAATGTTTTTAGAAATCTTATTGAAAATTAAATACATTAAGTATTCACACGTTAGAATCACTTTTGTCAGTGATTACAGCTGAGAATCTTCCTGGGTAAACCTCTAAGAGCTTTACACACCTGGATTGAACAATATTTTCAAGCTCTGTCAAGTTGGTTGTTGATAATTGCTAGACAGCCATTTTCAAGTTTTGCCATAGATTTTCAAGACAATTTAAGTCACAACTGTAGGCCACTCAGGAACATTCAGTGTTGTCTTGGTAAGCAACTCCAGTGTGTATTTGGTCTTGTGATTTAGGTTAATGTCCCGCTGAAAAAGTGAATTCATCTCCCAGTGTCTGTTTGAAAGTAGAATGAACCAGGTTTTCCTCTAGGATTTTGCCTGTGCTTAGCTCTATTCTAAAAACCTCCTCAGTCCTTAACAATGACAAGCATACCCATAACATGATGTAGCCACCACTATGCTTGACAATATGAAGAGGTACTACCCCAAACATAACGCTTTGTATTCAGGACATAAAGATCATTGCTTTGCCACATTTTTTACTTTAGCGCCTTGTTGCAAACAGGATGCATGTTTTGGAATATTTTAATTCTGTACAGACTTCTTTCTTTTCACTCTGTAAATTAGGTTAGTATTGTGGAGTAACTACAATGTTGTTGATCCATCCTCAGTTTTCTCCTATCACAGCTATTAAACTCTGTAACTGTTTTAAAATCACCATTAGCCTCATTGTGAAATCTCTGAGCGGTTTCCTTCTTCTCCGGCAACTGAGTTAGGAAGGACGCCTGTATTTTTGTAGTGACTGGGTGTATTGATACACCATCCAAAGTGTAATTAATAACTTCACCATGCTCAAAGGAATATTCAATGTCTGCTTTTTTATTTTTTTACCCATCTACCAATAGGTTAGGGTTAGGACCCTTCTTTGTGAGGCATTGGAAAACCTCCCTGGTCTTTGTGGTTGAATCTGTGTTTGAAATTCACTGCTCGACCTGAGGCACCTTACAGATGTGGGGTACAGAGATGAGGTAGTCATTTAATAAATCATGTTAAACACTGTTTGTTCAGCCCTGATGAAACTAACCTTTATAGTTTTATTAGCACCTTTCACTTGTTCTACTCTTTTAAACATGGATTAAATTATTTTAAACATGGATTAAATGAATTATATTATTTTAAACATGGATTAAATTATTTTAAACATGGATTAAATGAATTATTATTTTTGCTTCTCCGCCTCCTTGGGTTAATCCTCTTCATGGTTTTGAGTGCGGGTACTTCTGGAACTCTATGGATGTTTTCTCTCCCTCATACTGTCCGACTTTCATTCTAGCCTGAGAGCTAACCCTCATACTGTCCGACTTTCATTCTAGCCTGAGAGCTAACCCTCATACCAGTCGCCTTTCATTCTAGCCTGAGAGCTAACCCTGATACTGGCTTCCACCAGCCACATTTCATTCTAGCCTGAGAGCTAACCCTCATACTGGCTTCCACCAGTCGCCTTTCATTCTAGCCTGAGAGCTAACCCTCATACTGGCTTCCACCAGTCGCCTTTCATTCTAGCCTGAGAGCTAACCCTCATACTGGCTTCCACCAGTCGCCTTTCATTCTAGCCTGAGAGCTAACCCTCATACCAGTCGCCTTTCATTCTAGCCTGAGAGCTAACCCTGATACTGGCTTCCACCAGCCACATTTCATTCTAGCCTGAGAGCTAACCCTGATACTGGCTTCCACCAGCCACGTTTCATTCTAGCCTGAGAGCTAACCCTCATACCAGCCACCTTTCATTCTAGCCTGAGAGCTAACCCTGATACTGGCTTCCACCAGTCGCCTTTCATTCTAGCCTGAGAGCTAACCCTCATACTGGCTTCCACCGGCCACCTTTCATTCTAGCCTGAGAGCTAACCCTCATACTGGCTTCCACCAGCCACCTTTCATTCTAGCCTGAGAGCTAACCCTCATACTGGCTTCCACCAGTCGCCTTTCATTCTAGCCTGAGAGCTAACCCTCATACTGGCTTCCACCAGTCGCCTTTCATTCTAGCCTGAGAGCTAACCCTCATACCAGCCACCTTTCATTCTAGCCAGAGAGCTAACCCTCATACTGGCTTCCACCAGTCGCCTTTCATTCTAGCCTGAGAGCTAACCCTCATACTGGCTTCCACCAGTCGCCTTTCATTCTAGCCTGAGAGCTAACCCTCATACTGGCTTCCACCAGTCGCCTTTCATTCTAGCCTGAGAGCTAACCCTCATACTGGCTTCCACCAGTCGCCTTTCATTCTAGCCTGAGAGCTAACCCTCATACTGGCTTCCACCGGCCACCTTTCATTCTAGCCTGAGAGCTAACCCTCATACTGGCTTCCACCGGCCACCTTTCATTCTAGCCTGAGAGCTAACCCTCATACTGGCTTCCACCAGCCACCTTTCATTCTAGCCTGAGAGCTAACCCTCATACTGGCTTCCACCAGTCGCCTTTCATTCTAGCCTGAGAGCTAACCCTCATACTGGCTTCCACCAGTCGCCTTTCATTCTAGCCTGAGAGCTAACCCTCATACCAGCCACCTTTCATTCTAGCCAGAGAGCTAACCCTCATACTGGCTTCCACCAGTCGCCTTTCATTCTAGCCTGAGAGCTAACCCTCATACTGGCTTCCACCAGTCGCCTTTCATTCTAGCCTGAGAGCTAACCCTCATACTGGCTTCCACCAGTCGCCTTTCATTCTAGCCTGAGAGCTAACCCTCATACTGGCTTCCACCAGTCGCCTTTCATTCTAGCCTGAGAGCTAACCCTCATACCAGCCACCTTTCATTCTAGCCTGAGAGCTAACCCTCATACTGGCTTCCTAAAGACTTATTTGATACAGAGTGCGTCCATGCAACTTATTATTTTACTACTGAACTTATTTCGGCATGCCATAAAAGGGGTTGAATACTTATTGACTCAAGTACATTTCAGCTTTTCATGTTTAATTAATTTCTAAAAATGTCTAAACATAATTCCACTTTGACATTATGGAGTATTGTGTGTAGAGGCCAGTGACACAACATCTCAATGTAATCCATTTTAAGTTCAGGCTGTAACAAAAGAAAGTGGAGAATGTCCTTTCGTGTGAATACGTTCTGAAGGCACTAGCTGTGATCTGTGTTTCCCCTCAGTCTCAGGAGGAAGTGTGTGACCTGCTTCATGCTGCACCATTCCAGAACATTCTGCCCAGGGTCCATGTCAAAGGTAACCATGTCTTTATTTATTCCATGCTGTGCGTTAGTGTCAGACTAGTGTCTGTCTCTGTGGTTCACTACTGTCTGTCTGAGTGGATCACTACTCTCTGTCTGAGTGGTTCACTACTGTCTGTCTGAGTGGATCTCTACTGTCTGTCTGAGTGGATCACTACTGTCTGTTTGAGTGGATCTCTACTGTCTGTCTGAGTGGATCTCTGGTCTCTTCTCAGAGGGTGAGCGTCTTGATGCCAAGATGAAACGCCTGGAGGCTAAATACACAGCCCTGCACCTGGTTCCCCTGATAGAACGCCTGGGAACCCCACAGGTACCATCACACTGCCTTAGTTAACACCAGCCCTGCGCCTGGTAACCATCACACTGCCTTAGTTAACACCAGCCCTGCACCTGGTAACCATCACACTGCCTTAGTTAACACCAGCCCTGCACCTGGTAACCATCACACTGCCTTAGTTAACACCAGCCCTGCACCTGGTAACCATCACACTGCCTTAGTTAACACCAGCCCTGCGCCTGGTAACCATCACACTGCCTTAGTTACCACCAGCCATGCACCTGGTTCCCCTGGTAACCATCACACTGCCTTAGTTAACACCAGCCCTGCGCCTGGTAACCATCACACTGCCTTAGTTAACACCAGCCCTGCACCTGGTAACCATCACACTGCCTTAGTTAACACCAGCCCTGCACCTGGTAACCATCACACTGCCTTAGTTAACACCAGCCCTGCGCCTGGTAACCATCACACTGCCTTAGTTAACACCAGCCCTGCACCTGGTAACCATCACACTGCCTTAGTTAACACCAGCCCTGCACCTGGTAACCATCACACTGCCTTAGTTAACACCAGCCCTGCACCTGGTAACCATCACACTGCCTTAGTTAACACCAGCCCTGCGCCTGGTAACCATCACACTGCCTTAGTTAACACCAGCCCTGCACCTGGTAACCATCACACTGCCTTAGTTAACACCAGCCCTGCACCTGGTAACCATCACACTGCCTTAGTTAACACCAGCCCTGCGCCTGGTAACCATCACACTGCCTTAGTTAACACCAGCCCTGCACCTGGTAACCATCACACTGCCTTAGTTAACACCAGCCCTGCACCTGGTAACCATCACACTGCCTTAGTTAACACCAGCCCTGTACCTGGTAACCATCACACTGCCTTAGTTAACACCAGCCCTGCACCTGGTAACCATTACACTGCCTTAGTTAACACCAGCCCTGTACCTGGTAACCATCACACTGCCTTAGTTAACACCAGCCCTGTACCTGGTAACCATTACACTGCCTTAGTTAACACCAGCCCTGCACCTGGTAACCCCACAGGAACCATCACACTGCCTTAGTTAACACCAGCCCTGCACCTGGTAACCCCACAGGAACCATCACACTGCCTTAGTTAACACCAGCCCTGCACCGGCTGTACACTGAATCTCATGCTATCTCTACCCTCTTCCTCCCTCCTCTCCTCTTCCTCCCTCCCCCTCTCTCCCCCTGTAGCAAATAGCCATAGCTCGTGAAGGTGACCTGCTGACCAAAGAGCGTCTGTGCTGTGGCCTGTCCATGTTCGAGGTCATCCTGACTCGCGTCCGCGGTTTCCTGGACGACCCCATCTGGCGCGGCCCGTTGCCCAGCAACGGCGTGATGCACGTGGACGAGTGTGTGGAGTTCCACCGGCTGTGGAGCGCCATGCAGTTTGTTTACTGCATCCCTGTCGGAGCTCACGAGTTCACCGTGGAGTGAGTAGTGACATCATCGGTCTAGAAGGATCTCTGAGGGGGTTACACTGCTCTGTATAGAGGGGGGTGATCTCTGAAGGGTTTACACTGCTCTGTATAGAGGGGGGTGATCTCTGAGGGGTTTACACTGCTCTGTATAGAGAGGGGGTGATCTCTGAAGGGTTTACACTGCTCTGTATAGAGGGAGGTGATCTCTGAGGGGTTTATACTGCTCTGTATAGAGAGGGGGTGATCTCTGAGGGGTTTACACTGCCCTGTATAGAGAGGGGGTGATCTGAGGGGTTTACACTGCTCTGTATAGAGAGGGGGTGATCTCTGAAGGGTTTACACTGCTCTGTATAGAGGGAGGTGATCTCTGAGGGGTTTACACTGCTCTGTATAGAGAGGGGGTGATCTCTGAGGGGTTTACACTGCTCTGTATAGAGAGGGGGTGATCTCTGAGGGGTTTACACTGCTCTGTATAGAGAGGGGGTGATCTCTGAGGGGTTTACACTACTCTGTATAGAGAGGGGGTGATACTGCTCTGTATAGAGAGGGGGTGATCTCTGAGGTTTACACTGCTCTGTATAGAGGGGGGTGATCTCTGAGGGGTTTACACTGCTCTGTATAGAGAGGGGGTGATCTCTGAAGGGTTTACACTGCTCTGTATAGAGGGGGTGATCTCTGAGAGGTTTACACTGCTCTGTATAGAGAGGGGGTGATCTCTGAGGGGTTTACACTGCTCTGTATAGAGAGGGGGTGATCTCTGAGAGGTTTACACTGCTCTGTATAGAGAGGGGGTGATCTCTGAGAGGTTTACACTGCTCTGTATAGAGAGGGGGTGATCTCTGAAGGGTTTACACTGCCCTGTATAGAGAGGGGGTGATCTGAGGGGTTTACACTGCTCTTTATAGAGAGGGGGTGATCTGAGGGGTTTACACTGCTCTGTATAGAGAGGGGGTGATCTCTGAAGGGTTTACACTGCTCTGTATAGAGGGGGGTGATCTCTGAGGGGTTTACACTGCTCTGTATAGAGAGGGGGTGATCTCTGAAGGGTTTACACTGCTCTGTATAGAGGGGGTGATCTCTGAGAGGTTTACACTGCTCTGTATAGAGAGGGGGTGATCTCTGAGGGGTTTACACTGCTCTGTATAGAGAGGGGGTGATCTCTGAGAGGTTTACACTGCTCTGTATAGAGAGGGGGTGATCTCTGAGAGGTTTACACTGCTCTGTATAGAGAGGGGGTGATCTCTGAAGGGTTTACACTGCCCTGTATAGAGAGGGGGTGATCTGAGGGGTTTACACTGCTCTTTATAGAGAGGGGGTGATCTGAGGGGTTTACACTGCTCTGTATAGAGAGGGGGTGATCTCTGAAGGGTTTACACTGCTCTGTATAGAGGGAGGTGATCTCTGAGGGGTTTACACTGCTCTGTATAGAGAGGGGGTGATCTCTGAGGGGTTTACACTGCTCTGTATAGAGAGGGGGTGATCTCTGAGGGGTTTACACTGCTCTGTATAGAGAGGGGGTGATCTCTGAGGGGTTTACACTACTCTGTATAGAGAGGGGGTGATACTGCTCTGTATAGAGAGGGGTGATCTCTGAGGGGTTTACACTGCTCTGTATAGAGAGGGGGTGATCTCTGAAGGGTTTACACTGCTCTGTATAGAGGGGGTGATCTCTGAGAGGTTTACACTGCTCTGTATAGAGAGGGGGTGATCTCTGAGGGGTTTACACTGCTCTGTATAGAGAGGGGGTGATCTCTGAGAGGTTTACACTGCTCTGTATAGAGAGGGGGTGATCTCTGAGAGGTTTACACTGCTCTGTATAGAGAGGGGGTGATCTCTGAAGGGTTTACACTGCTCTGTATAGAGAGGGGGTGATCTCTGAGAGGTTTACACTGCTCTGTATAGAGAGGGGGTGATCTCTGAAGGGTTTACACTGCTCTGTATAGAGAGGGGGTGATCTGAGGGGTTTACACTGCTCTGTATAGAGAGGGGGTGATCTCTGAGGGGTTTACACTGCTCTGTATAGAGAGGGGGTGATCTCTGAGGGGTTTACACTGCTCTGTATAGAGGGGGGTGATCTCTGAAGGGTTTACACTGCTCTGTATAGAGAGGGGGTGATCTCTGAGGGGTTTACACTGCTCTGTATTGAGAGGGGGTGATCTCTGAGGGGTTTACACTACTCTGTATAGAGAGGGGGTGATACTGCTCTGTATAGAGAGGGGGTGATCTCTGAGAGGTTTACACTGCTCTGTATAGAGGGGGGTGATCTGAGGGGTTTACACTGCTCTGTATAGAGGGGGGTGATCTCTGAAGGGTTTACACTGCTCTGTATAGAGAGGGGGTGATCTGAGGGGTTTACACTGCTCTGTATAGAGAAGGGGTGATCTCTGAAGGGTTTACACTGCTCTGTATTGAGGGGGGTGATCTCAGGGGTTTACACTACTCTGTATAGAGAGGGGGTGATCTGAGGGGTTTACACTGCTCTGTATAGAGAGGGGGTGATCTCTGAAGGGTTTACACTGCTCTGTATAGAGAGGGGGTTTACACTGCTCTGTATAGAGAGGGGGTTTACACTGCTCTGTATAGAGGGAGGTGATCTCTGTGGGGTTTACACTGCTCTGTATAGAGGGAGGTGATCTCTGAGGGGTTTACACTGCTCTGTATAGAGGGAGGTGATCTCTGAAGGGTTTACACTGCTCTGTATAGAGGGAGGTGATCTCTGAAGGGTTTACACTGCTCTGTATGGAGGGGGGTGATCTCAGGGGTTTACACTACTTGGTATGGATGGGGGTGATCTCAGGGGTTTACACTACTCTGTATAGAGAGGGGGTGATCTCTGAGGGGTTTATACTGCTCTGTATAGAGAGGGGGTGATCTCTGAGGGGTTTACACTGCCCTGTATAGAGAGGGGGTGATCTGAGGGGTTTACACTGCTCTGTATAGAGAGGGGGTGATCTCTGAAGGGTTTACACTGCTCTGTATAGAGGGAGGTGATCTCTGAGGGGTTTACACTGCTCTGTATAGAGAGGGGGTGATCTCTGAGGGGTTTACACTGCTCTGTATAGAGAGGGGGTGATCTCTGAGGGGTTTACACTGCTCTGTATAGAGAGGGGGTGATCTCTGAGGGGTTTACACTACTCTGTATAGAGAGGGGGTGATACTGCTCTGTATAGAGAGGGGGTGATCTCTGAGGTTTACACTGCTCTGTATAGAGGGGGGTGATCTCTGAGGGGTTTACACTGCTCTGTATAGAGAGGGGGTGATCTCTGAAGGGTTTACACTGCTCTGTATAGAGGGGGTGATCTCTGAGAGGTTTACACTGCTCTGTATAGAGAGGGGGTGATCTCTGAGGGGTTTACACTGCTCTGTATAGAGAGGGGGTGATCTCTGAGAGGTTTACACTGCTCTGTATAGAGAGGGGGTGATCTCTGAGAGGTTTACACTGCTCTGTATAGAGAGGGGGTGATCTCTGAAGGGTTTACACTGCCCTGTATAGAGAGGGGGTGATCTGAGGGGTTTACACTGCTCTTTATAGAGAGGGGGTGATCTGAGGGGTTTACACTGCTCTGTATAGAGAGGGGGTGATCTCTGAAGGGTTTACACTGCTCTGTATAGAGGGAGGTGATCTCTGAGGGGTTTACACTGCTCTGTATAGAGAGGGGGTGATCTCTGAGGGGTTTACACTGCTCTGTATAGAGAGGGGGTGATCTCTGAGGGGTTTACACTGCTCTGTATAGAGAGGGGGTGATCTCTGAGGGGTTTACACTACTCTGTATAGAGAGGGGGTGATACTGCTCTGTATAGAGAGGGGTGATCTCTGAGGGGTTTACACTGCTCTGTATAGAGAGGGGGTGATCTCTGAAGGGTTTACACTGCTCTGTATAGAGGGGGTGATCTCTGAGAGGTTTACACTGCTCTGTATAGAGAGGGGGTGATCTCTGAGGGGTTTACACTGCTCTGTATAGAGAGGGGGTGATCTCTGAGAGGTTTACACTGCTCTGTATAGAGAGGGGGTGATCTCTGAAGGGTTTACACTGCTCTGTATAGAGAGGGGGTGATCTCTGAGAGGTTTACACTGCTCTGTATAGAGAGGGGGTGATCTCTGAAGGGTTTACACTGCTCTGTATAGAGAGGGGGTGATCTCTGAGGGGTTTACACTGCTCTGTATAGAGAGGGGGTGATCTCTGAGGGGTTTACACTGCTCTGTATAGAGGGGGGTGATCTCTGAAGGGTTTACACTGCTCTGTATAGAGAGGGGGTGATCTCTGAGGGGTTTACACTGCTCTGTATTGAGAGGGGGTGATCTCTGAGGGGTTTACACTACTCTGTATAGAGAGGGGGTGATACTGCTCTGTATAGAGAGGGGGTGATCTCTGAGAGGTTTACACTGCTCTGTATAGAGGGGGGTGATCTGAGGGGTTTACACTGCTCTGTATAGAGGGGGGTGATCTCTGAAGGGTTTACACTGCTCTGTATAGAGAGGGGGTGATCTGAGGGGTTTACACTGCTCTGTATAGAGAAGGGGTGATCTCTGAAGGGTTTACACTGCTCTGTATTGAGGGGGGTGATCTCAGGGGTTTACACTACTCTGTATAGAGAGGGGGTGATCTGAGGGGTTTACACTGCTCTGTATAGAGAGGGGGTGATCTCTGAAGGGTTTACACTGCTCTGTATAGAGAGGGGGTTTACACTGCTCTGTATAGAGAGGGGGTTTACACTGCTCTGTATAGAGGGAGGTGATCTCTGTGGGGTTTACACTGCTCTGTATAGAGGGAGGTGATCTCTGAGGGGTTTACACTGCTCTGTATAGAGGGAGGTGATCTCTGAAGGGTTTACACTGCTCTGTATAGAGGGAGGTGATCTCTGAAGGGTTTACACTGCTCTGTATGGAGGGGGGTGATCTCAGGGGTTTACACTACTTGGTATGGATGGGGGTGATCTCAGGGGTTTACACTACTCTGTATAGAGAGGGGGTGATCTCTGAAGGGTTTACACTGCTCTGTATAGAGGGAGGTGATCTCTGAGGGGTTTATACTGCTCTGTATAGAGAGGGGGTGATCTCTGAGGGGTTTACACTGCCCTGTATAGAGAGGGGGTGATCTGAGGGGTTTACACTGCTCTGTATAGAGAGGGGGTGATCTGAGGGGTTTACACTGCTCTGTATAGAGAGGGGGTGATCTCTGAAGGGTTTACACTGCTCTGTATAGAGGGAGGTGATCTCTGAGGGGTTTACACTGCTCTGTATAGAGAGGGGGTGATCTCTGAGGGGTTTACACTGCTCTGTATAGAGAGGGGGTGATCTCTGAGGGGTTTACACTGCTCTGTATAGAGAGGGGGTGATCTCTGAGGGGTTTACACTACTCTGTATAGAGAGGGGGTGATACTGCTCTGTATAGAGAGGGGGTGATCTCTGAAGGGTTTACACTGCTCTGTATAGAGGGAGGTGATCTCTGAGGGGTTTACACTGCTCTGTATAGAGAGGGGGTGATCTCTGAAGGGTTTACACTGCTCTGTATAGAGGGAGGTGATCTCTGAGGGGTTTACACTACTCTGTATAGAGGGGGGATCTCTGTGGGGTTTACACTGCTCTGTATAGAGGGAGGTGATATCTGAGGGGTTTACACTGCTCTGTATAGAGGGAGGTGATCTCTGAAGGGTTTACACTGCTCTGTATAGAGGGGGGTGATCTCTGAGGGGTTTATACTGCTCTGTATAGAGAGGGGGTGATCTCTGAGGGGTTTACACTGCTCTGTATAGAGGGGGAGTGATCTGAGGGGTTTACACTGCTCTGTATAGAGAGGGGGTGAGCTCTGAGGGGTTTACACTGCTCTGTATAGAGGGGGAGTGATCTGAGGGGTTTACACTGCTCTGTATAGAGGGAGGTGATCTCTGAGGGGTTTACACTGCTCTGTATAGAGAGGGGGTGATCTCTGAGGGGTTTACACTACTCTGTATAGAGAGGGGGTGATACTGCTCTGTATAGAGAGGGGGTGATCTCTGAGAGGTTTACACTGCTCTGTATAGAGGGGGTGATCTCTGAGGGGTTTACACTGCTCTGTATAGAGAGGGGGTGATCTCTGAGGGGTTTACACTGCTCTGTATAGAGAGGGGGTGATCTCTGAGAGGTTTATACTGCTCTGTATAGAGAGGGGGTGGTCTGAGGGGTTTACACTGCTCTGTATAGAGGGGGTGATCTGAGGGGTTTACACTGCTCTGTATAGAGAGGGGGTGATCTGAGGGGTTTACACTGCTCTGTATAGAGAGGGGTGATCTCTGAGGGGTTTACACTGCTCTGTATAGAGAGGGGGTGATCTGAGGGGTTTACACTGCTCTGTATAGAGAGGGGTGATCTCTGAGGGGTTTACACTACTCTGTATAGAGAGGGGGTGGTACTGCTCTGTATAGAGGGGGTGATCTCTGAGAGGTTTACACTGCTCTGTATAGAGAGGGGGTGATCTCTGAGAGGTTTACACTGCTCTGTATAGAGAGGGGGTGATCTCTGAAGGGTTTACACTGCTCTGTATAGAGGGGGTGATCTCTGAGGGGTTTACACTGCTCTGTATAGAGGGAGGTGATCTCTGAGGGGTTTACACTGCTCTGTATAGAGGGAGGTGATCTCTGAAGGGTTTACACTGCTCTGTATAGAGGGGGGTGATCTCTGAGGGGTTTACACTGCTCTGTATAGAGAGGGGGTGATCTCTGAAGGGTTTACACTGCTCTGTATAGAGGGAGGTGATCTCTGAGGGGTTTACACTGCTCTGTATAGAGAGGGGGTGATCTCTGAAGGGTTTACACTGCTCTGTATAGAGGGAGGTGATCTCTGAGGGGTTTACACTGCTCTGTATAGAGGGGGAGTGATCTGATGGGTTTACACTGCTCTGTATAGAGAGGGGGTGAGCTCTGAGGGGTTTACACTGCTCTGTATAGAGGGGGAGTGATCTGAGGGGTTTACACTGCTCTGTATAGAGGGAGGTGATCTCTGAGGGGTTTACACTGCTCTGTATAGAGAGGGGGTGATCTCTGAGGGGTTTACACTACTCTGTATAGAGAGGGGGTGATACTGCTCTGTATAGAGAGGGGTGATCTCTGAGAGGTTTACACTGCTCTGTATAGAGGGGGGTGATCTGAGGGGTTTACACTGCTCTGTATAGAGAGGGGGTGATCTCTGAGGGGTTTACACTGCTCTGTATAGAGAGGGGGTGATCTCTGAGAGGTTTATACTGCTCTGTATAGAGAGGGGGTGATCTGAGGGGTTTACACTGCTCTGTATAGAGGGGGTGATCTGAGGGGTTTACACTGCTCTGTATAGAGGGGGGGTGATCTCTGCTCTGTATAGAGAGGGGGTGATCTCTGAGGGGTTTACACTGCTCTGTACGGTCTCCACTGGGCTGGGTATATAACCTGTGTTGTATTTTCCAGGCAGTGTTTCGGGGACGGTCTCCACTGGGCTGGGTGTATGATCATCTCCCTACTGGGTCAACAGAGACGCTTTGACATCCTGGACTTCAGCTATCACCTGCTGAAGGTGCAGAAACACGATGGAAAGGATGAGATCATCAAGAGTGTGGTGAGTGGAGGGGTCAGGGGTCAGCAACACCAGAACCGTCACAGACCCCAAACATGTTCATTAGTGCAAACCGTAGCAAAATCGTTTTGCAATGAGAACTAACATTTCTCATTGGATAAGTTCTGGTCAGTCCCTTTACTTTTGCTTCCTAGTCGACCATGGACACATTTTAGACTCTCAAGGGGGTGTCATGCTTGGGTCGTTTTGGTATCCACCTCGATCTTCCAGATCAATGATCTTCATCACTTTCCCTCCTCAGCCTCTTAAAAAGATGGTGGACAGAATCCGCAAGTTCCAGGTCCTCAACGATGAGATCTTTGCCATCCTGAACAAGTACCTGAAGTCAGGTGATGGAGAGAACATGCCAGTGGAGCATGTTCGCTGTTTCCAGCCTCCTATCCACCAATCCCTGGCCAGCAACTGAGATTGACCGGTGCACTGTCCAATAACATGGACGTTTCCTATAGTACCATCATCCTATGTCAGACTAGACACAAAGTGTGTGTCCGAAATGGCACCCTATGCCCTATATAGGACACTACTTTATATAAACGGCACTACATAGGGAATAGGGTGCCATTTGGAACGTATCAGACTAGACACACAATATTCCTTCGTCTGCTTCTTCCACCTTTAGGTTTTAAAGCAGCAGTGGACCATGAGACTAAAGCCTTGTTCACACTTAATGCCTTAATGCTCAAATCAGATGTGTGTTCAGACAACTGTCATTAGCTGACATGGCTACGCTAGTTGTCATAGTAACAACAGGTGTGTGCTGATTGGTGGTGAGTTTGACACCCGTGCCTCAAAGGATAAGATGATCCAACTTCCAAAACGAGTCCTCTCTTGCTAGCCACAGCAGTCAACTAGCTAGCCGTTGGGCTTTCTAGCTCATTCACTCATTTGTTTCTAAATAACAAGCTAGTTAGCTACCACATGTTCTGGTCAAACTGGCAGAGTAGCTAGCAATAAGATATGTTGGGGAAATAAATCAGATTTGACCGTTCAGGCAAGTCCCCTACAAATGTGGCTTGAAATATCTGCTTCCGTGTGCTTTTTGTCTGTTCAGACGGCAGGAAACAGATTGGATCACTTCAAACTGCCAGTGGGAACAAGGCTTGAGGTCTAACTTTCCTTACATACTGTTTGTACACAATTGTGCCTTATGATCTTAATAGCCGTTTTCATTCTAAACTCATCTGTGTTTTATGGAGCATTCAAAACTATATCAAATGATTATTTAAGGGGTTTGCGGTGGTGGGATGTAATTGGTAGCCTGTAGTCAATGAGAAGTAGGATGATTCGTATGGATTGTTAAACATTAGCAGCTTAAAGGAAATCTGGAAAGTAACCAAGTTCTTACTTATACCCATTTTATTCACTGTGCCTTTTTTGAATCATTTTTAATTCAATAAATATATAACAAATCTCTGCTTGTTCTTGAGAGCATTTTTTTATGCAAACAATACAAAAAAAGATAAATGGTGATTTTCAGAAGTCTTCCTTTCGAGTATCATATTGACCAGACAAAGACCTGGGATCTCCACAGGGGTTGAATAAGGATATTTTACCTAAATAAATCTGTTGATTTGTAGACACTCAGTGGCTGTTTAAACAGATCTGTACAGAAAGTATAAAGAGTTTAATATTGACCGCTCTATGTAGATGAAGCTCAGACTACCACGTAGTCAGATATCCAGGGGGATGAGGCTTCGACTACCACGTAGTCAGATATCCAGGGGGATGAGGCTCCGACTACCACGTAGTCAGATATCCAGGGGGATGAGGCTCCGACTACCACGTAGTCAGATATCCAGGGGGATGAAGCTCCGACTACCACGTAGTCAGATATCCAGGGGGATGAGTTTTCGACTACCACGTAGTCAGATATCCAGGGGGATGAGGCTCCGACTACCACGTAGTCAGATATCCGGGGGGATGAGGCTCCGACTACCATGTAGTCAGATATCCAGGGGGATGAGGCTCCGACTACCACGTAGTCAGATATCCAGGGGGATGAGGCTCTGACTACCACATAGTCAGATATCCAGGGGGATGAGGCTCTGACTACCACGTAGTCAGATATCCAGGGGGATGAGATGAAGCTCCGACTACCACGTAGTCAGATATCCAGGGGGATGAGGCTCCGACTACCACGTAGTCAGATATCCAGGGGGATGAGATGAGGCTCCGACTACCACGTAGTCAGATATCCAGGGGGATGAGGCTCCGACTACCACGTAGTCAGATATCCAGGGGGATGAGGCTCCGACTACCACGTAGTCAGATATCCGGGGGATGAGGCTCCGACTACCACGTAGTCAGATATCCAGGGGGATGAGGCTCCGACTACCACGTAGTCAGATATCCAGGGGGATGAGGCTCCGACTACCACGTAGTCAGATATCCAGGGATGAGGCTCCGACTACCACGTAGTCAGATATCCGGGGGATGAGGATCCGACTACCACGTAGTCAGATATCCGGGGGATGAAGCTCCGACTACCACGTAGTCAGATATCCAGGGAAACAGAAGGCAAATACATTCAGTTGGTCCATCCATGTCACAGGTTTTTTCCCCGAGAGTCGATTGTCTTAAGGTTTCCAAACAAACGCAAAACAAAACGTCCACACCAATGTAATGGTCCTAGACCTATACCAGACCGCACGCTAGTTCCTCTAAGAGGCTATCATGGCACCATTCCTCCTGGACAGGCTGTCAAACGGCAGGCCCACCTCCCTCTCCTCCAGGTCCCTCTCCGTGGAGTCATTGTGCAGCAGTTCGTAGCTGCCGTGTGTTGCCACTCCGTTAGCTGCCGGCCCGGGCCTCTCGTCCTTCCTGATGGACACAGCCAGCGTGGACAGGCTCACATTAAGGTCCTTAAAGGCATGGAGCAGAAAGATACCAACTATAATGGTCAGGAACCCACTCAGAGTCCCGATAACATCAGCAGCGGCCATGTGCTCCCACTCCTTGAAGAGGATGGCAGAGCAGGAGAGGACTGAGGTGGTGAAAAACACGTAGTAGATGGGTGTGACCAGGGAGGTGTTGAAGATATCCAGAGCCTTGTTCAGGTAGTTGATCTGTGTGGAGACGCAGGCCACCAGCCCGAGCAGTAACACCCAGGCTAAAGGGTTCCCCACCACGGGCCTCCCAGCTATGGCCTCTTTGATGGCGATGCCCAACCCCTTCACACACGACACAGACAGAGCTCCAATCACAGAGCAGATGGTAATATACACCATGATGTT
Organism: Salvelinus alpinus; assembly: GCF_045679555.1. NCBI lineage: Eukaryota > Metazoa > Chordata > Actinopteri > Salmoniformes > Salmonidae > Salvelinus > Salvelinus alpinus. Next base: position 56,042,013 of record NC_092101.1, read on the forward strand.
GGTCTGGCCGTGCCGAGGGCCCACCACCACGATGAAGATGAGCACTACGATGATGACGAAGGTGGCAAACACCAGGAAACCTGAGGAAGGAGGACAAGTTTGGATCATTTTGAAAACATAACGAAGGAGATGCTTTCATCCAAAGCGACTTAGTCATGTGCGTACATTTGACAAACGAGTGGTCCCAGGAATCATCCCTACTACCCTGGCATTACAAGCACCATGCTCTACCAACTGAGCTACAAAAGAACCACTTGTTAAGGGATTAAAAGAGTAGTCGGGGATAAAGTCAAGTTGCAACAGGGAGATGACATCCAGCATAGAAAAAGTAACAGGCCTCCTTATATGTTAAATCAGACGGCACCAAATGTTCTGTAAACAGCAGCAGAGGCTTGTGGGAAGTCACAACATCCGCTGCTACAGAATCTAGTCTGAAGACACACTTCAACCAGTTGTTCTTTATTCAGAGTAAATAACTCAATGGAAACTATGAAAGTTTATTTCTTTTCCAGAGGATCAATACAGCTGCATTAGACAACATGTTTCCACCACCACTAGTGTATATACTCCAATATAGGCTCCTCCTCTCCAATCTGTACATCTTATAGGACGACAGGAAGACGACGTGATAAGGGAGAAACCAATGGTTTATTACCCTGAGGGGATCGGACCTGACCTCAACCCCCTTGATGCCTAATCCAAAGCTCTCCACCCGTATCACCTATAGAAATCCTGTGACTTCCTCCTATAGCAACCCCGTGACTTCCTCCCGTCCACCCTGTGACTTCCTCCCGTCAACCCCGTGACTTCCTCCCGTCAACCCCGTGACTTCCTCCCGTCCACCCTGTGACTTCCTCCCGTCAACCCCGTGACTTCCTCCCGTCAACCCCGTGACTTCCTCCCGTCAACCCCGTGACTTCCTCCCGTCCACCCCGTGACTTCCTCCCGTCCACCCCGTGACTTCCTCCCGTCAACCCTGTGACTTCCTCCCGTCAACCCCGTGACTTCCTCCCGTCCACCCCGTGACTTCCTCCCGTCAACCCTGTGACTTCCTCCCGTCAACCCCGTGACTTCCTCCCGTCAACCCCGTGACTTCCTCCCGTCCACCCCGTGACTTCCTCCCGTCAACCCTGTGACTTCCTCCCGTCAACCCAACACATTCCAAAGCCATCTGGCTCCTACAGATAACCTTTATCCTCTGATGTAACAACCAGTCTCTAGGATAGCAATGTTCCCTCGTCTGTCTGGTACCGACCTGGGTGGACCAGTTCCCCTCTCCTGTCTGTCTGGTACCGACCTGGGTGGACCAGTTTCCCTCTCCTGTCTGTCTGGTACCGACCTGGGTGGACCAGTTTCCCTCTTGTCTGTCTGGTACCAACCTGGGTGGACCAGTTTCCCTCTCCTGTCTGTCTGGTACCGACCTGGGTGGACCAGTTTCCCTCTCCTGTCTGTCTGGGACCGACCTGGGTGGACCAGTTCCCCTCTCCTGTCTGTCTGGCACTGACCTGGGTGGACCAGTTCCCCCTCTCCTGTCTGTCTGGTACTGACCTGGGTGGACCAGTTTCCCTCTCCTGTCTGTCTGGTACCGACCTGGGTGGACCAGTTTCCCTCTCCTGTCTGTCTGGTACCGACCTGGGTGGACCAGTTTCCCTCTCCTGTCTGTCTGGTACCGACCTGGGTGGACCAGTTTCCCTCTCCTGTCTGTCTGGTACCGACCTGGGTGGACCAGTTTCCCTCTCCTGTCTGGTACTGACCTGGGTGGACCAGTTTCCCTCTCCTGTCTGTCTGGTACCGACCTGGGTGGACCAGTTTCCCTCTCCTGTCTGTCTGGTACCGACCTGGGTGGACCAGTTTCCCTCTCCTGTCTGTCTGGTACCGACCTGGGTGGACCAGTTCCCCTCTCCTGTCTGGTACTGACCTGGGTGGACCAGTTCCCCTCTCCTGTCTGTCTGGTACCGACCTGGGTGGACCAGTTCCCCTCTCCTGTCTGTCTGGTACCGACCCGGGTGGACCAGTTCCCCTCTCCTGTCTGTCTGGTACCGACCTGGGTGGACCAGTTCCCCTCTGCTGTCTGTCTGGTACCGACCCGGGTGGACCAGTTCCCCCTCTCCTGTCTGTCTGGTACCGACCTGGGTGGACCAGTTCCCCTCTCCTGTCTGTCTGGTACCGACCTGGGTGGACCAGTTTCTCTCTCCTGTCTGTCTGGTACCGACCTGGGTGGACCAGTTCCCCTCTCCTGTCTGTCTGGTACCGACCTGGGTGGACCAGTTTCCCTCTCCTGTCTGTCTGGTACCGACCTGGGTGGACCAGTTCCCCTCTCCTGTCTGTCTGGTACCGACCTGGGTGGACCAGTTCCCCTCTCCTGTCTGTCTGGTACCGACCTGGGTGGACCAGTTCCCCTCTCCTGTCTGTCTGGTACTGACCTGGGTGGACCAGTTTCCGAGCCATGTGGTCCAGACTGTTGATCTCTTCCTCCTGAGGGGCGTGGATCACCATGGTAGTAGAGCCCAAGATACTGAGCAGACAGCCCAGCTTCCCGTGCAGGTTCAGACGCTCTGTCAGGAAGTACGAGGACAGCACCGCACTGCAGCAAAACAAAGAACACACACACACAACGTTATCCATTTTAGAATAAGGCTGTAATGTAACAAAATGTGGGAAAAGGCCATGGGTATGAGCACGTTCCAAATGCAATGTACATGTATTTTACTTATTTAACTAGGCAAGTACATAGGCTGAAGCATGGGGTTTCTCCACCTGCATTTATCCCATTGGACACAACATCCTAATTGTTATTATAATTAGGAATTATTAAAAGGCTGACTGCACTTCCTGATCACCGACGACAATGAGACAGCTTATAGGGAGGTCAGAGACCTGACAGTGTGGTGCCAGGACAATAACCTCTTCCTCAACATCAGCTAGACAAAGGAGCTGATCGTGGACAACAGGAAACGGAGGGCCAGGCACACCCCCATCCACATCGACTGGGCTGTAGTGGAGCGGGTCCAGAGATGTATGTTCCTCGGTGTCCACATCACTAAGGATCTATCATGGCGGTCAAGAAACTACCGGTCTCATGGTAGTTGACTGTTAATTAGCATCTCCAGACCTCCAGACATACAAGCCGTGACTGATCAGAACGTGTCTCATGGCTCTCTCTTGTTCCTCTGCAGCAGACATATGGAGAGCAATATGTTTGGAACATCCAATCACAGTATCGAATCGCATTATATATCGGCACCAAGTATCGTGAAGTCCCTGGCAATAACCCATTACATATCAACACCAAGTATCGTGAAGTCCCTGGCAATAACCCATTACATATCAACACCAAGTATCGTGAAGTCCCTGGCAATAACCCATTACATATCAACACCAAGTATCGTGAAGTCCCTGGCAATAACCCATTACATATCAACACCAAGTATCGTGAAGTCCCTGGCAATAACCCATTACATATCAACACCAAGTATCGTGAAGTCCCTGGCAATAACCCATTACATATCAACACCAAGTATCGTGAAGTCCCTGGCAATAACCCATTATATATCGGCACCAAGTATCGTGAAGTCCCTGGCAATAACCCATTACATATCAACACCAAGTATCGTGAAGTCCCTGGCAATAACCCATTACATATCAACACCAAGTATCGTGAAGTCCCTGGCAATAACCCAACCCTAATTGACTGCTTGTGGATCCCGCAACTTGAATGCACCTCGAAAGGAATATTTATTTTGAATAGAACACACAAGCTGACTAGGTACATAGATCAACTATTGTCTGGTTTAGTTTAATAACACCATTACACGACTAGGTAAATGTCTGGTTTAGTATATAACACCATTACATGACTAGGTAAATGTCTGGTTTAGTATATAACACCATTACATGACTAGGTAAATGTCTGGTTTAGTATATAACACCATTACATGACTAGGTAAATGTCTGGTTTAGTATATAACACCATTACATGACTAGGTAAATGTCTGGTTTAGTATATAACACCATTACATGACTAGGTAAATGTCTGGTTTAGTATATAACACCATTACATGACTAGGTAAATGTCTGGTTTAGTATATAACACCATTACATGACTAGGTAAATGTCTGGTTTAGTATATAACACCATTACATGACTAGGTAAATGTCTGGTTTAGTATATAACACCATTACATGACTAGGTAAATGTCTGGTTTAGTATATAACACCATCACATGACTAGGTAAATGTCTGGTTTAGTATATAACATTACATGACTAGGTAAATGTCTGGTTTAGTATATAACACCATTACATGACTAGGTAAATGTCTGGTTTAGTATATAACACCATTACATGACTAGGTAAATGTCTGGTTTAGTATATAACACCATTACATGACTAGGTAAATGTCTGGTTTAGTATATAACACCATTACATGACTAGGTAAATGTCTGGTTTAGTATATAACACCATTACATGACTAGGTAAATGTCTGGTTTAGTATATAACACCATTACACGACTAGGTAAATGTCTGGTTTAGTATATAACACCATTACATGACTAGGTAAATGTCTGGTTTAGTATATAACACCATTACATGGTAAATGTCTGGTTTCACCTGATTAACACCATTACATGGGGGAACCCATGTACCTGACCAGCACACTGAGGGCCCCCAGAGGAGTGACCTACCTGACCAGCACACTGAGGGCCCCCAGAGGAGTGACCTACCTGACCAGCACACTGAGGGCCCCCAGAGGGGTGACCTACCTGACCAGCACACTGAGGGCCCCCAGAGGGGTGACCTACCTGACCAGCACACTGAGGCCCCCCAGAGGTGTGACCTACCTGACCAGCACACTGAGGGCCCCCAGAGGAGTGACCTACCTGACCAGCACACTGAGGGCCCCCAGAGGGGTGACCTACCTGACCAGCACACTGAGGGCCCCCAGAGGGGTGACCTACCTGACCAGCACACTGAGGCCCCCCAGAGGTGTGACCTACCTGACCAGCACACTGAGGGCCCCCAGAGGAGTGACCTACCTGACCAGCACACTGAGGGCCCCCAGAGGGGTGACCTACCTGACCAGCACACTGAGGGCCCCCAGAGGGGTGACCTACCTGACCAGCACACTGAGGGGTGACCTACCTGACCAGCACACTGAGGGCCCCCAGAGGGGTGACCTACCTGACCAGCACACTGAGGGCCCCCAGAGGGGTGACCTACCTGACCAGCACACTGAGGACCCCAGAGGGGTGACCTACCTGACCAGCACACTGAGGGCCCCCAGAGGGGTGACCTACCTGACCAGCACACTGAGGGCCCCCAGAGGAGTGACCTACCTGACCAGCACACTGAGGGCCCCCAGAGGGGTGACGAGAGTAGCAGGAGCGAAGGCATACGCTGCAAAGTTAGCCCCTTCACCAGCCGCCACTGTGAAAACACACAGATACATCAACCCCACATACAAAGGTGAACAGAAATACATCTTGTAAAACAAAAGCACAGAAAACAGGATAACCTCATGGAAACTGGGAACTGAAACAGGAACTGAAATCTTAGGGTAGAAATGTTCACTTACTTGATAATAAGCCGGCCCACCAGAGCCATTCTTTAAGATATGCGTGTCCACCCTGGCCTAAACAGAAAAACAACAGGACTATATTACTATTCAAATATATTCAAATGTGTGTTCAATAATAAAATGTCATGCAGTGGAGTTCCACCATATCAGTTGGACTGTCAAGCTCTCGGGCGTTATGGTAACAACCAGCGTTACGTGTTCTGATGTCGTCACACTGAAGGTTTGGCAACAGTGAACTTTGACCCTGTATGACACTAGCTGCATCTTTATGTGGTCTGTGTCCCAAAGGGCACTAACTTCCTATGAGCTCTGGTGATCTTTATGTGGTCTGTGTCCAAAAGGGCACTACTTCCTATGAGCCCTGGTCTAAAGTAGTGCACTACATAGGGAATAGGGTACCATAGGGCTCTGGTCTAAAGTAGTGCACTACATAGGGAATAGGGTACCATAGGGCTCTGGTCTAAAGTAGTGCACTACATAGGGAATAGGGTACCATTTGGGTGTTTATAGAGAAGGTAGTGATCAAGTGTCAACTCAGTCGCAGCCTTCTGCATGTTAGCACCAGTCTGCATGTTAGCACCAGTCTGCATGTTAGCACCAGTCTGCATGTTAGCACCAGTCTGCATGTTAGCACCAGTCTGCATGTTAACCAGTCTGCATGTTAGCACCAGTCTGCATGTTAGCACCAGTCTGCATGTTAACCAGTCTGCATGTTAGCACCAGTCTGCATGTTAGCACCAGTCTGCATGTTAACCAGTCTGCATGTTAACCAGTCTGCATGTTAGCACCAGTCAGTTGCTTCCACATTCTAAGCTGGACTCGCAAGACAAGGCAGGTAGGCAACAATTCAGATCACACCCAGTTACCCACCCACACCTGTCAAACAGCCCTATTCTAGGGCTAGGCTGGGTTTTATTGTTGTTAAAGTCCCTCTCAATGAGCGACTCACACCCAGTTACCCACCCGCACCTGTCAAACAGCCCTATTCTAGGGCTAGGCTGGGTTTTATTGTTGTTAAAGTCCCTCTCAAAGAGCGACTCAAAGTGTACACATTCAACCGAGCCATACGGCATAGTGAGCTGTAGTGCAAAGGGATTTTCCTGCCATTGAAATCCTTGGGCAGGCCGGCGAAGTGTGTCGAGTCCAAACTGTACAAAAATATCTATAATAATTAGGGATTGTAAACTGACTAAACCCAGATATAAAGTATGGAGAGAAAATAATGGACCTATATATTATTTTCATCTTCTTTGAGAACTACAATTGAAAGTTTAGTGTTTATATGTTTGAGCAAAATAACATTTAGCCGTGGCAGAATGAGTTTTAAAACCGCAACATGTTCTCTCAGCTCCGTGGCAGAATGTAGAATTGCAGGAAATTTGCTTTAAAACTGCAAAAGTTTCTTTCAGCTCCATGAATACATTTTTGAAAAAGTTCTCTAAAACTCAGGCGTGCCAACCTAAGCCCCTTTTTATCCAGTAAAAAAACTAATATTTATTTTTATTTAACCTTTATTTAACCAGGTAGGTTAGTTGAGAACAAGTTCTCATTTACAACTGCGACCTGGCCAAGATAAAGCAAAGCAGTGCGACAAAAACAACAACACAGAGTTACACATGGAATAAACAAACATACAGTCCATAACACAATAGAAAAAGTCTATATACAGTGTGTGCAAAGGAGGTAAGGCAATAAATAGGCCATAGAGGCGAAATAATTACAATATAGCAATTAGACACTGGAGTGATAGATGTGCAGAAGATGAATGTGCAAGTAGAGATACTGGGGCAAAATAAATAAAATAAATAACAGTATGGGGATGAGGTACTTGGATGGGCTATTTACAGATGGGCTGTGTACAGGTGCAGTGATCTGTGAGCTGCTCTGACAGCTGGTGCTTAAATATGAACGTACCCGCTCTCTCGAGCCCTGCCTCAAATGTACAAATTCAACCTAACGATATGCCATACAGAGCTACAGTACATGTGACAGTATATCTAAGTGCCATACAGTACATGTGACAGTATATCTAAGTGCCATACAGCGCTACAGTGCGTACTGTACAGGGTTTCCGTTAACCGGTAATTGCCCGCTTTTGGCCGATAAAAAAATACAAAAAGCAGATAAATGTTGACGCCCAAATTGACCAGGACAAAAAACAATCCCATTGCAAAAAAATTACTGTTATTCATTTATGTAAATACATTTGATCGTTATGCTTATAGGTCGATAGGTTAATTTGCTAAAGTTAATGGAATTAAATTGGGGTGTATATTTTCATTTAGTATCTTATTCATCATTCGACCATAGAAACACGGAGACAATTATGTTCATTAAGATTTACTCATATGCCATTGAAGCCAGTGTCATGACGTTGCCTGCGTGGGTATAGCAAACCCCATCCCCCTCTCCCTGCCTCCCCCTTTCCTCCTTCAACCCATGCTGTGATCACAGAGAGACGTTGTAAATTCCTGAGGATCTCCTCATGGCTAAACAGTATTAAGAGAGAGGGTAAACTTTCAGGACAAAGGAATTCTCTTCCACCTCACAGAACTTGAGGTACGAACAGATTTCATGTTCCGGAAAAAGTATTAAAGGCCGGTGGACAGTCCAGCTATTAACATGTCCATTTGTCCCCATGTGAGAAACTCAGGAGAGACTGTGGGACCACATTACCATACCGCTGTTTATATAATAACCTCAGATATGAGGTTTACATCTGTTTGTTGTATAAAATGAATGAGTGAGTATGATACTGTTTGTATAATTGTGTAATATGATTTTGAACTGTTTAATGAAGGAAATACAACTCCCTGTTGTATTTGAACTAAATCCAAGGACCGCCCCTGAGCCAGTTGGGTCAGAGACCATGGGACCACTCCTCTCTGCTATCTAAATAAAAGCCAACTTTAAGAAATTACCAATTGAGACCATGTTTCTCTCAATCACGAGAGGACAAAGGTTGCAGACCAGCTTACCTCGATGAAGAGAGGGCCACGGTTTGAGACCAGACTGCTGAATCTTTTAAACATACCACGTGGTAAAACTCTTATACCAATAATAACAAGTTTTGATATTGACTTCTAGTCTGCAGCTAGGAATTCGGTATCATTGAACGCGAAGAAAGACAACCGCCGAAACATCCATTCTATAACGAATGACACTCTGAACAATCCACAACCAAAACGAACTTCTCTCCAACGACCAAGGCGACACACACACTGAACGTAACTATATACAGTGGGGAGAACAAGTATTTGATACACTGCCGATTTTGCAGGTTTTCCTACTTACAAAGCATGTAGAGGTCTGTAATTTTTATCATAGGTACACTTCAACTACGAGAGACGGAATCTAAAACAAAAATCCAGAAAATCACATTGTATGATTTTTAAGTAATTAATTTGCATTTTATTGCATGACATAAGTATTTGATACATCAGAAAAGCAGAACTTAATATTTGGTACAGAAACCTTTGTTTGCAATTACAGAGATCATACGTTTCCTGTAGTTCTTGACTAGGTTTGCACACACTGCAGCAGGGATTTTGGCCCACTCCTCCCTACAGATCTTCTCCAGATCCTTCAGGTTTCGGGGCTGTCGCTGGGCAATACGGAGTTTCAGCTCCCTCCAAAGATTTCCTATTGGGTTCAGGTCTGGAGACTGGCTAGGCCACTCCAGGACCTTGAGATGCTTCTTACGGAGCCACTCCTTAGTTGCCATGGCTGTGTGCTTCGTGTCGTTGTCATGCTGGAAGACCCAGCCACGACCCATCTTCAATGCTCTTACTGAGGGAAGGAGGTTGTTGGCCAAGATCTCGCGATACATGGCCCCATCCATCCTCCCCTCAATACGGTGCAGTCGTCCTGTCCCCTTTGCAGAAAAGCATCCCCAAAGAATGATGTTTCCACCTCCATGCTTCACGGTTGGGATGGTGTTCTTGGGGTTGTACTCATACTTCTTCTTCCTCCAAACACGGCGAGTGGAGTTAGACCAAAAAGCTCTATTTTTGTCTCATCAGACCACATGACCTTCTCCCATTCCTCCTCTGGATCATCCAGATGGTCATTGGCAAACTTCAGACAGGCCTGGACATGCACTGGCTTAAGCAGGGGGACCTTGCGTGCGCTGCAGGATTTTAATCCATGACGGCGTAGTGTGTTACTAATGGTTTTCTTTGAGACTGTGGTCCCAGCTCTCTTCAGGTCATTGACCAGGTCCTGCCGTGTAGTTCTGGGCTGATCCCTCACCTTCCTCATGATCATTGATGCCCCACGAGGTGAAATCTTGCATGGAGCCCCAGACCGAGGGTGATTGACCGTCATCTTGAACTTCTTCCATTTTCTAATAATTGCGCCAACAGTTGTTTCCTTCTCACCAAGCTGCTTGCCTATTGTCCTGTAGCCCATCCCAGCCTTGTGCAGGTCTACAATTTTATCCCTGATGTCCTTACACAGCTCTCTGGTCTTGGCCATTGTGGAGAGGTTGGAATCTGTTTGATTGAGTGTGTGGACAGGTGTCTTTTATACAGGTAACGAGTTCAAACAGGTGCAGTTAATACAGGTAATGAGTGGAGAACAGGAGGGCTTCTTAAAGAAAAACTAACAGGTCTGTGAGAGCCGGAATTCTTACTGGTTGGTAGGTGATCAAATACTTATGTCATGCAATAAAATGCAAATTAATTATTTAAAAATCATACAATGTGATTTTCTGGATTTTTGTTTTAGATTCCGTCTCTCACAGTTGAAGTGTACCTATGATAAAAATTACAGACCTCTACATGCTTTGTAAGTAGGAAAACCTGCAAAATCGGCAGTGTATCAAATACTTGTTCTCCCCACTGTATATATTGATTGCAATTGTTCCCGAATGAGTGAGCGTTCATGTGTAAGGATTAGCATGTCAATTGTTATAGTTATGGACTCTGTAGTGAATTCTTAGTCGAACGCAACTTTCCCTTTGTCTAACAGCCGCCATGCCGGTTCAGCCCACTAGGGCATATTTCTCCCATCATTTCATGTAACCATTTTTAAGTTTGTTTGTTTGTTTATGCATTTCTGTGAATTAATTAGTTAGTAATAAATAAATGATTTAAGACAATTTATGTATGGATGACTCATAGTGAAGACTGGGTTCGTGCAGATCAGCGATTTACGACGTTTGGAATGAGACTGACGTAAGGTAGAGTAAATAAATCATTAATTAGAAGACCATTGATCAGATATGAAAATATCTGAAAGGTTATATTGGGAAATTATAACTTTGTAATCTAATAACTTTCCCTGGTGCCCTCGAATTCATAGTTAATTAATTACGTTATTACTCAAGTGATCTAATTATAGGAATCTATGATAAAAACTATAAGTCTTCAATTTAACGATAGCAAAGACACGACACCAGCAGTTAATTAAAGCGCGCGTCCCCATTGGAGAGGCTATAGTCAACAGAAGGCTATCAGCCCGTCACCCACCACTTTACCTTCCTTCAAAGCATCTTAGCCATGGCAATGTGGAGGCAGTCATTTTACAAAGATTTCCTCATGTCATTAACCAGAATTTCTCTCCTGTTCTATTGGTTGTCATATCATCTTTCTTTCATTGTGCAGAAGACAAAAGCCACAACCCGAGTCATATTATACTGAAGAGTCATATTATACTGAAGAGTCATATTATACTGAAGAGTCATATTATACTGAAGAGTCATATTATACTGAAGAGTCATATTATACTGAAGAGTCATATTATACTGAAGAGTCATATTATACTGAAGAGTCATATTATACTGAAGAGTCATATTATACTGAACAACAATATAAACACAACATGTAAAGTGTTGGTCCCATGTTTCATGAGCTGAAATAAAAGATCCCAGAAATATTCCAGACGCACAAAAAAAGCTTTTCTCTAAATTTGGTGTTTATACATCCCTGTTAGTGAGCATTTCTTATTTTCCAAGATAATCTATTCACCTGACAGTTGTGGCATAATAAGAAGCTGATTAAACAGCATGATCAATACACATGTGCACCTTGTGCTGGGGGGGGGGGGCAATAAAAGGCCACTCCAAAATGTGCAGTTTTGTCACACAACACAATTCTCCACAAATGTCTCAAGTTTTGAGGGAGTGGGCAATTGGCATGCTGACTGCAGGAATATCCACCAAAGTTGTTGGCAGAGAATTATATGTTTATTTTTTCTACCGTAAGCCTCCAACATCATTTTGGAGAATTTGGCAGTACGTCCAACCGGTCTCACAACCGCAGACCACGTGTAACCACGTCATCCCGGTACCTCCACATCAGTTTTCTTCATCTGCAGGATCGTCTGAGACCAGCCACCCGGACAGCTGATGAAACTGTGGGTTTGCACAACTGAAGAATTTCTGCACAAACTATCAGAAATCGTCTCAGGGAAGCTCATCTGCGTGCTCATCGTCCTCACCAGCGTTTTGACCTGACTGCAGTTCGGCATCATAACCAACTTCAGAGGACAAATGCTCACCTTTGATAACCACTGGTGCGCTGGAGAAGTGTGTTCTTCATGGATGAATCCCGGTTTCAACTGTACCGGGCAGATGGCAGACAGTGTGTGTGGCGTTGTTTGGGTGAGCGGTTTGCTGATGTCAATGTTGTTGTGAACAGAGTGCCCCATGGTGGAGGTGGGGTTATGGTATGGTGCAGGCATGAGCTACGGAGAACGAAGACAACTGCATTTTATCAACGGCAATTTGAATGCACAGAGATACGGTGACGAGATCCTGAGGCCCATTGTCGTGCCATTCATCCGCCGCCATCACCTCATGTTTCAGCATGATAATGCACGGCCCCATGTCACAAGGATCTGTACACAATTCCCGGAAGCTGAAAATGTCCCAGTTCTTCCATGGCCTGCATACTCACCAGACATGTCACCCATTGAGCATGTTTGGGATGCTCTGGATCGACATGTACGACAGCACATTCCAGTTTCCCGCCAATATCAGGCCACAACCAACAGCCTTGATCAACTCAATGTGAAGGAGACGTGTCACGCTGCATGATGTAAACGGTGGTCATTATACCGACTGGTTTTCTGAATGGGAGGCGTGCTTTAATAATTACATGCACATTTCACTCCAGTAGCAGCTTTATGAGGAGCTGCTCTCGTGTTGTCTGACAGGTGATAGGCTATTCCGCTCATCAAACTAGGCTCTGTATGCTGTGCGCGTGAGTGAGATACATGACTATCGAGAATACACACGCTGCAAATTAATGTATTTTTTACCATCTAACCGATTTAATGGTTAACATTCCTAGACTGAACACAAAAACACTACCTGCTCTGCACTGTCCCTTCCTGGCCAGGCGGAGTAGTCCTTTCTTCTTGAGGATGAAGCTTCCTCCTATGAAGATGCTGGAGCTGATGGCTAGTCCCAGGCCGATGTAGAAATCATACTTCCCTCTGTCCTGGCCCATGGTGACGCTGGATGACTTGTTCCTGCTGTCTGTTACATTGACCACCACACACAGCAGTTCCTGACCAGCTGAGCACTTGTCACCAACCCAAGTACCTTTAGTAAGCAAAACAAGACTCATACGTCAATGTACCTAGGAACTCAATATACCTCAAGTTTACAACTGCTAATGTTAGTGATTCAATTGTCAAATCAGAGTCCTCCCAGTTAGGTCACCTGACCATTTCCCAGTTAGGCTACCTGACCATTTCCCAGTTAGGCTACCTGACCATTTCCCAGTTAGGTCACCTGACCATTTCCCAGTTAGGCTACCTGACCATTTCCCAGTTAGGTCACCTGACCATTTCCCAGTTAGGTCACCTGACCATTTCCCAGTTAGGTCACCTGACCATTTCCCAGTTAGGCTACCTGACCATTTCCCAGTTAGGCTACCTGACCATTTCCCAGTTAGGTCACCTGACCATTTCCCAGTTAGGTCACCTGACCATTTCCCAGTTAGGCTACCTGACCATTTCCCAGTTAGGCTACCTGACCATTTCCCAGTTAGGCTACCTGACCATTTCCCAGTTAGGCTACCTGACCATTTCCCAGTTAGGCTACCTGACCATTTCCCAGTTAGGCTACCTGACCATTTCCCAGTTAGGTCACCTGACCATTTCCCAGTTAGGCTACCTGACCATTTCCCAGTTAGGCTACCTGACCATTTCCCAGTTAGGTCACCTGACCATTTCCCAGTTAGGTCACCTGACCATTTCCCAGTTAGGCTACCTGACCATTTCCCAGTTAGGCTACCTGACCATTTCCCAGTTAGGCTACCTGACCATTTCCCAGTTAGGCTACCTGACCATTTCCCAGTTAGGTCACCTGACCATTTCCCAGTTAGGCTACCTGACCATTTCCCAGTTAGGCAACCTAACCATTTCCCAGTTAGGCTACCTGACCATTTCCCAGTTAGGCTACCTGACCATTTCCCAGTTAGGCTACCTGACCATTTCCCAGTTAGGCTACCTGACCATTTCCCAGTTAGGCTACCTGACCATTTCCCAGTTAGGCTACCTGACCATTTCCCAGTTAGGCTACCTGACCATTTCCCAGTTAGGCTACCTGACCATTTCCCAGTTAGGCTACCTGACCATTTCCCAGTTAGGTCACCTGACCATTTCCCAGTTAGGCTACCTGACCATTTCCCAGTTAGGCTACCTGACCATTTCCCAGTTAGGTCACCTGACCATTTCCCAGTTAGGTCACCTGACCATTTCCCAGTTAGGCTACCTGACCATTTCCCAGTTAGGCTACCTGACCATTTCCCAGTTAGGCTACCTGACCATTTCCCAGTTAGGCTACCTGACCATTTCCCAGTTAGGTCACCTGACCATTTCCCAGTTAGGCTACCTGACCATTTCCCAGTTAGGCAACCTAACCATTTCCCAGTTAGGCTACCTGACCATTTCCCAGTTAGGCTACCTGACCATTTCCCAGTTAGGCTACCTGACCATTTCCCAGTTAGGCTACCTTATCATTGACAAGTTACATCACAGAGTGAACAACCCTGATCGAATATAGTTGGTTCCATTATAGATATGGCACATTGACTATCTGTATGCAAAGACTACGTGGACCAATCCAATATGTCACTTCCGCAACATGTACTCATGAATATTCAATGAGTCAAGAATTATGGAAGTGATTAAGATTGCAGAAATTCCGCATTCAAGACAACTCGGAACTATGACATTTCTGACTTGGAAACTCGTAGAATAATGAGCTCCGAGTTCCTCACTGGAAAAGTATCAGAATCCATAAGAAACGTTGACATCATGAAATACCATTTGTCATTCAACACTGCACGATGAAAACAACATGACGTGATTTGTGAGGCGCTGCATGAGGAGACACATGATAGCTAGCTAACTAACGTTAAGCTAACTTTTACTGGCATGGCTATTGCTAACGTTAGCTAGGTAGCTAAAGGTAAAATAAATCAAATTTTATTGGTCACACACATATTTATCAGATGTAATGCTAAGTTATTACAAAAGACAGTATTATTACCTTCAATTTCCTAGCATCGTTATAAATTTCCTAGCATGCGCAGACCAGCTGGCTGGTGTGTTTACGGACATATTCAATCACTCCCTATTCCAGTCTGCTGTCCCCACATGCTTCAAGATGGCCACCATTGTTGCTGAACCAAAGAAGGCAAAGATAACTGAACTAAATGACTATCGCCCCGAAGCACTCACTTCTATCATCATGAAGTGCTTTGAGAGACTAGTCAAGGACCATATCACGTCCACCCTACCTGACACCCTAGACCCACTTCAGTTTGCATACCACCCCAACGGGTCCAAAAACGATGTAATCGCCATCACACTGCACACTGCCCTATCCCATCTGGACAAGAGGAATAGCTATGTAAGAATGCTGTTCATTGACTACAGTTCAGCATTCAACAACATAGTACCCTCCAAACTCATCATTAAGCTTAAGGCCCTGGGTCTGAACCCCGCCCTGTGCAATTGGGTCCTGGACTTTCTGACGGGCCCCCCCCCAGGTGGTGAAGGTAGGAAACAACACCACTTCACTGATCCTCAACACTGGGGCCCCACAAGGGTGCGTGTTCAGCCCCCTCCTGTACTCCCTGTTCACCCATGACTGCATGGCTACGCACGCCTCCAACTCAATCATCAAGTTTGCAGACGACACAACAGTGGTGGACTTGATTACCAACAACGACGAGACAGCCTACAGGGAGGAGGTGAGGGCACTCAGAGTGTGGTGTCAGGAAAACAACCACTCACTCAACGTCAACAAAACAAAGGAGCTGATTGTGGACTTCAGGAAACAGCAAAGGGAGCAGCCCCCTATCCACATCGACGGGACAGTAGTGGAGAAGGTGGAAAGTTTTAAGTTCCTCGGCGTACACATCACGGACAAACTGAAATGGTCCACCCACACAGACAGCATGGTGAAGAAGGCGCAATATCGCCTCTTCAACCTCAGAAGGCTGAAGAAATTTGGCTTGTCACCGAAAACACTCACAAACTTTTACAGATGCACAATCGACAGCATCTTGTCGGGCTGTATCACCGCCTGGTACGGCAACTGCACCGCCCTCAACCGCAAGGCTCTCCAGAGGGTAGTGAGGTCTGCACAACGCATCACCGGGGGCAAACTACCTGCCCTCCGGGACACCTACAGCACCCGATGTCACAGGAAGGCCATAAAGATCGTCAAGGACAACAACCACCCGTGCCACTGCCTGTTCACCCCGCTATCATCCAGAAGGCGAGGTCAGTACAGGTGCATCAAAGCAGGGACCGAGAAACTGAAAAACAGCTTCTACTGACCCAAATCACCAGCCACTTTAATAATGTTTACATACATATCCTACACATCTCATATTTATTTTGTTTTTTAAAAGTCAGCTTTATTTAACAAGGCAAATCAGTTAAGAACAAATTATTATTTACAATGACGGCCTAGGAACAATGGGTTAACTGCCTTGTTCCAAGGGGCAGAACGACAGATTGTTACCTTGTCAGCTCGGTGACTAGTCCAACGCTCTAACCACTAGGCTACCTGCCACCCCATATGGGTATACTGTATTTCATACAATCTACTGCATCTTGCCTATGCCGCACGGCCATCGCTCATCCATATATTTATATGTCCACCTGGCCGTGCTGCTGCTCCAATTTCAACTGTTCTGCCTGCGGCTATGGAACCCTGACCTGTTCACCGGACGTGCTACCTGTCCCAGACCTGCTGTTTTCAACTCTCTAGAGACAGCAGGAGCGGTAGAGATACTCTTAATGATCGGCTATGAAAAGCCAACTGACATTTACTCCTGAGGTGCTGACTTGCTGCACCCTCGACAACTACTGTGATTATTATTATTTGACCATGCTGGTCATTTATGAACATTTGAACATCTTGGCCATGTTCTGTTATGATCTCCACCCGGCACAGCCAGAAGAGGACTGGCCACCCCTCAGAGCCTGGTTCCTCTCTAGGTTTCTTCCTAGGTTTTGGCCTTTCTAGGGAGTTTTTCCTAGCCACCGTACTTCTACACCTGCATTGCTTGTTGTTTGGGGTTTTAGGCTGGGTTTCTGTACAGCACTTTGAGACATCAGCTGATGTAAGAAGGGCTTTATAAATACATTTGATTTGATGTACATATTCTTATTCCATCCCTTTACATTTGTGTGTATCAGGTAGTTGTGTACTTGTTAGATATTACTGCATGGTCGGGAACTAGAGGCACAAGCATTTCGCTAACCTCGCATTAACAACTGCTAACCATGTGTATGTGACAAATAACATTTGATTAGTGTTGATAATTGGATATGGAGAAGGGCGAGCCGGTCAAGGATCGATTCGGACAAGGTGGTAAATTGTATGACAAGCGACAGCTTTATTTAAGAGTAAAGATATCTGGTACAAGCGTATACGGTCTCGTTCCTTCGGCTCATAGAGAACCTCCAGAAAAAAGCCCAGATAACAGAGTGCATATACATTTTATACAGTACAGAAAGTAGGTTGAGTCTGGAAGTTCTGGTCCTCTGGTTGGTTCTGATGAGTTGGGCGAGGTCTCCTTCAGGCTAGTATCACTGTCCCATTGGCTCTGAGTAGAGTTCTTTGTCTTCAGAAATGTTCAGCTAAAACAGGAGATTTTGTGTGTGCGTAGACGTTCCTGTTTTATCAGTGTTTATGAAAGGTTTGCCTCAGCCCTCTGTCCTTGGGTGTGTGTGTGTGTCTCAGTATCTCGTGAAATGCAGACCCAGGCACCCTTTTCTTATCACTCTTTATGAAAAGGCCTGTGTCAGCCATCTGTCTCTGGGTGTGTGTGTGGGTCTCTGTATCTGTTTATGAGTTTGTGAGAAACCCTGTTTTGAAAGAAGTTAGTTATAACAATGTAATAGCAATATGCTTGTGTTATTTTAAATGGTATTTATTACATTAGTAACTCATTAACTAACGTTAACATATCTAACTAGTTATCATTTTATTGAACTAAAGCTTAATCCTTCTTGTCTACTTCAGAACGACACTAGCTAGTTTGTTAGCATAAGGCAAATGTTGGCTAAATCCGTTGATATCTGTACCAGCTACTGAGTTAGTTTAGCAAACTGACATTATTTGGAAACGTGCCAAAATAACTAACGTTAGCAAGCTAGCTAGCTGGCTGCTATTGTAAACATTAATATCCTCGGTATGTTTCCATGCGAAATACCTGGCAAAAAAAGATCCCTTGTTTGACCAATAAGACGGTGGTAATTTGTTAACTATATATTTATCACATCATTAGCTAGCTCTCTTCACATTTTGTTACGACCCAACTTGACCGCAAGGTTGACGCAACCACACGGGTCGTTACTAGTGATGGGACGATTGATACTGATGCCGTTTCCAAAGCACTAGCTACCAAAGACAGTTCCAGTACGCTCTGTGGCATTACTGATCCGACACAACGTTCCTTTCAAAATAACATTATCACGTGATTAACGACGTCCAGAGCAGCTGCTGTTCTTCTTCTCTGGTATAATGGCGTTCGCAACAATTATATGTGCATTCCGTCACCTACTGTACAGGTGGATAAAAGGATCCAAAAAGGGAAAAAATGCGGTGTAAAAAAAACAATAAAAAATCCACACAAACTATCAGTTACGAGATGCTAATGAAACTAAATCAGCTTTTCTGTTTTAATCAGGTCCCTACACAGGCTCAGAAGGATCCTGTGATGGCGGGACATTTCCTGGCGACAGTAGTCCTTGCAGTGCTTCTGCCGTTAAATCTTGGAGGCCCAAAAACTTCTCGGCTGCAGATATAATGATGTCCAGCTTCTTAGACTTATTGGACACTTGTGTAATACAATTAATAACTGTGGCTATAAATGCTACAAAATCCACCTTCACAATAAGTGTATCCAGAACACTTGATTGACGTATAAGGATTATACGCTTGAGGTGGCTTCTTTGATCACGTAGGTTGCCAGCCTACTTAAGAAACTGAGGGAAAGCAGAGTGGAATGCCTGGTAGCGCCGGTCATGTGGGATCTGGATGCGGACATTGAGCAGGCGTTGCGTACGGAGCCCGCTCCCCTCCAATGTCCCGTTGGGCGTAAGTACGTTCCGTCTGCTGTCCGTGACCAGTTGATCTCTTGGGCCCACACGTCTCCCTCCTCAGGTCATCCGGGGATCAGTCGGACGATGCGCTGTCTGACTGGGAAGTACTGGTGGCCCACTTTGGCAAAGGACGGGAGGGTTTATGTTTCCTCCTGCTCGGTGTGCGCCCACCTTGGTCACATCTGTCAGTGGATTTCTTAACAGATCTTCCTTTCTCACAGGGAAATACCACGATCCTGGTCGTTGTGGATCGTTTTTCCTGTCGTCTCCTCCCTCTGCCTGGTCTCCCTACGGCCCTGCAAACTGCGGAGGCCCTGTTTACACACTACGGGGTGCCTGAGGATATAGTGTCGGATCGGGGTCCCCAGTTCACGTCGAGAGTTTGGAAGGCGTTCATGGAACGTCTGGGGGTCTCGATCAGCCTTACCTCAGGTTTTCACCCCGAGAGTTACGGGCAGGTAGAGAGAGTCAACCAGGATGTGGGAAGGTTTCTGCGGTCCTATTGCCAGGACCGGCCGGGGGAGTGGGCAGCGTTCGTGCCCTGGGCCGAGATGGCACAGAACTCGCTTCGCCACTCCTCCACTAACCTCTCCCCCTTTCAATGTGTATTGGGGTACCAGCCGGTTCTGGCACCGTGGCAGGGTCAGACCGATACTCCTGCGGTGGACGACTGGTTTAGGCACGCGAAGGAGACATGGGAGGCCGCTCGTGTCCATCTCCAGCGAGCCGCGCGTCGTCAAAAAACCAGCGCGGACCGTCACCGCAGTGAGACCCCTGTGTGCGCAACGGGGGATCGGGTCTGGCTCTTGACCCGTAACCTGCCCCTCCGCCTGCCCTGCCGGAAGCTGGGTCCGTGGTTTGTGGGGCCATTTAAAGTCCTGAGGAGGGAGAACGAGGTATGTTACAGATTACAACTCCCCCCTGATTATCGTATTAACCCCTTGTTCCATGTGTCTCTCCTGGTGGCTGGTCCGCTCCAAGAATCTGAGGTGCGGGAGGTCCCTCCGCCCCCTTTGGACATCGAGGGGGCCCCGGCGTACTCCGTTCGTACCATCCTGGATTCGAGGCGTCGGATATGGGGCCTTAAGTACCTCGTGGAGTGGGAGGGGTACGGACCGGAGGAGAGGTGCTGGGTTCCGGTTGCAGATATTTTGGATCCTGAACTGCTGCGGGAGTTTCGACGTCGCCCTGCGCCTCGTCCTCCGGGTCGTCTCCGGGCCGCTGGAGCCGCGTGTCAAGTGGGGGTACTGTCATGACTTCCGCCGAAGTCAGCTCCTCTCCTTGTCGGGCGGCGTTTGGCGATCGACGTCACCGGCTTTCTATCCATCGCCACTCCATTTTTCATATATTAATTTGTCTTGTCTTGTTTTCATACACACCTGGTTTTCGTTTCCCCAATCAATCTACTTGTATTTAACCCTCTGTTTCCCATCATGTTTTGTGTGTAATTATTTTTATGTTATGTTGTGGTTGTTAAGCGCTTTACTTTATTGTTCCGTTTTTTTGAGAGCGTTTGTTTTTGTTGTGCTCCCGGTTTGGAACTATAATAAAGTACACTTAATTTATCATACTCTCCTGCACCTGACTTCGCCTTCATACACACCTTGACAGTCTCAACCTGCTCCACTGCAGCCCTGTCGATGAGAATGGGGACGTGCCCGGTCCTCTTTTTCCTGTAGTCCACAATCATCTCCTTGGTCTTGATCACGTTGAGGGAGAGGTTGTTGTCCTGGCACTACACGGCCATGTCTCTGACCTCCTCCCTATAGGCTGTCTCGTCGTTGTCGGTGATCAGGCCTACCAATGTTGTGTCGTCAGCAAACTTAATAATGGTGTTGGAGTCGTGCCTGGCCGTGCAGTCATGAATGAACAGGGAGTACAGGAGGGGACTGAGCTCACACCCCTGCGGGGCCCCTGTGTTGAGGATCAGCATGGCGGATGTGTTGTTACCTACCCTTACCACCTGGGGGCGGCCCGTCAGGAAGTCCAGGATCCAGTTGTTTAGTCCCAGGGTCCTTACCTTATTGATGAACTTTGAGGGCACTATGGTGTTGAACGCTGAGCTGTAGTCAATGAATAGCATTCTCACATAGGTGTTCCTTTTGTCCAGGTGGGAAAGGGCAGTGTGGAGTGCAATGGAGATTGCATCATCTGTGGATCTGTTGGGCAGTATGCAAATTGGAGTGGGTCTAGGGTTTCTGGGATGATGGTGTTGATGTGAGCTATGACCGGCCTTTCAAGGCACTTCATGGCTACAGACGTGAGTGCTACGGGTCGGTAGTCATTTAGGCAGGTTACCTTAGTGTTCTTGGGCCCAGGGACTATGGTGGTCTGCTTAAACATGTTGATATTACAGACTCGGACAAGGAGAGGTTGAAAATGTCAGTGAAGACACTTGCTAGTTGGTCAGCACATGCTCGCAGTACACATCCTGGTAATCCGTCTGGCCCTGCGGCCTTGTGAATGTTGACCTGTTTAAAGGTCTTACTCACTTCGGCTGCGGAGAGCGTGATCACACAGTCATCCGGAACAGCTGGTGCTCTCATGCATGTTTCAGTGTTATTTGCTTCGAAGCGAGCATAGAGGTAGTTTAGCTCGTCTGGTAGGCTCGTGTCACTGGGAAGCTCTCGGCTGTGCTTCCGCTTGTAGTCTGTAATGGTTTGCAAGCCCTGCCACATCCGACGAGCGTCAGAGCCAGTGTAGTACGACTCGATCTTAGTCCTGTATTGACACTTTGTCAGTTTGATGGTTCGTCGGAGGGCGTAGCGGGATTTCTTATAAGCTTCTGGGTTAGAGTCCCGCTCCTTGAAAGCGGCAGCTCTACACTAGAGCTCAGTGCGGATGTTGCCTGTAATACATGGCTTCTGGTTGGGGTATGTACGTACAGTCACTGTGGGGACGACGTCATCGATGTACTTATTGATGAAGCCAATGACTGATGTGTACTCCTCAATGCCATCGGAAGAATCCCGGAACATATTCCAGTCTGTGCTAGCAAAACAGTCCTGTAGCTTAGCATCTGCTTCATCTGACCACTTTTTTATTGACTGGGTCACTGGTGCTTCCCATTTTAGTTTTTGCTTGTAAGCAGGAATCAGGAGGATAGAATTATGGTCAGATTTGCAAAATGGAGGGCGAGGGAGAGCTTTGTACGCGTCTCTGTGTGTGGAGTAAAGGTGGTCTAGAGTTTTTTCTCTCTCCGTTTACACATTTAACATGCTGGCAGCAATGAGATAAAACGGATTTAAGTTTCCCTGCATTAACGTCCCCGGCCACTAGGAGCGCCGCCTCTGGATGAGCGTTTTCCTGTTTGGTTATGGCCCTATACAGCTTGTTGGGTGCGGGCATAGTGCCAGCATCAGTTTGTGGTGGTAAATAGACAGCTACGAAAAATATAGATGAAAACTCTGTTGGTAAATAGTGTAGTCTACATCTTATCATTAGATATTCTATCTCAGGCCAGCAAAATCTAGAGACTTCCTTAGATATTGTGCACCAGCAGTTGTTTACAAATATACATAGACCGCCATCCCTTGTCTTACCAGAGGCTGCTGTTCTATCCTACCGATAGAGTGTATAACCCGCCACCCCTTGTCTTACCAGAGGCTGCTGTTCTATCCTGCTGATACAGTGTATAACCCGCCACCCCTTGTCTTACCAGAGGCTGCTGTTCTATCCTGCTGATACAGTGTATAACCCGCCACCCCTTGTCTTACCAGAGGCTGCTGTTCTATCCTGCTGATACAGTGTATAACCCGCCACCCCTTGTCTTACCAGAGGCTGCTGTTCTATCCTGCTGATACAGTGTATAACCCGCCACCCCTTGTCTTACCAGAGGCTGCTGTTCTATCCTGCTGATACAGTGTATAACCCGCCACCCCTTGTCTTACCAGAGGCTGCTGTTCTATCCTACCGATAGAGTGTATAACCCGCCACCCCTTGTCTTACCAGAGGCTGCTGTTCTATCCTGCTGATACAGTGTATAACCCGCCACCCCTTGTCTTACCAGAGGCTGCTGTTCTATCCTGCTGATACAGTGTATAACCCGCCACCCCTTGTCTTACCAGAGGCTGCTGTTCTATCCTGCTGATACAGTGTATAACCCGCCACCCCTTGTCTTACCAGAGGCTGCTGTTCTATCCTGCTGATACAGTGTATAACCCGCCACCCCTTGTCTTACCAGGGGCTGCTGTTCTATCCTGCCGATACAGTGTATAACCCGCCAGCTGTATGTTATTCATGTCGTCGTTCAGCCACCACTCGGTGAAACATAAGTGTTAGTTGAGAATGATCTGTTAATTGAATGATTAGAATATTCCGCCCTGAAACATATAATTGTATGGAATTGATTAGAATGTATAACATCATAATCAATAAATGTGTACTCTAGTCAGAATTAGGGTAAAGGCAATATGTCTTTATGGTATTATAAACACAGACTGTCTGAGCTCGGTGCCGACCTGACTAGAGATTAGGAGAGAACAGGGAGTACGACTCAAGGACAAGGTCACTGATCTCTGGCGGCTGGGTAGCAGGACATGTGTGTGTGTGTGTGTGCGTCTGTTTGTGTGTATGTGTGTGCGGCTGTTTGTGTGTATGTGTCAGGTGTCTGTTTATGTGTGTGCGTATGGTTGTGTGTATGTGTGTGCGTATGGTTGTGTGAATGTGTGGGCGTGAGAAGTCAGTATAAAATGTATTGTTTTGTATTTTTGACCTTAGAACTTTCCCGTGAATAAACCTTTTTTGACTATTTTAGCTGAGCCTCCGTCTGTTTCATTCGACCAGGATCTTACAAATTCTGGTTCGCAGACTGAGGAATATAATTAAATTGGGTTATGTACCTGGAGAACAACATTCTCTTAACAATGAGATATTACAGTTTTTAATGTCCTGTTGGTAGGATAAAGTAGTATAGTAGTATAAAGCATTAACTGCCTCTATTTAAAGGCTGCTATGCTCATACATTCAGTAAATCTCACAAGTTGAACACAGCTCTTCATTCCCCAGAGTATTAAACAGCTCTTCATTCCCCAGAGTATTAAACAGCTCTTCATTCCCCAGAGTATTAAACAGCTCTTCATTCCCCAGAGTATTAAACAGCTCTTCATTTCCCAGAGTATTAAACAGCTCTTCATTCCCCAGAGTATTAAACCGCTCTTCATTCCCCAGAGTATTAAACAGCTCTTCATTCCCCAGAGTATTAAACAGCTCTTCATTCCCCAGAGTATTAAACAGCTCTTCATTCCCCAGAGTATTAAACTGGAATTGTGAAGTATGTTTGAGAACTTATTTTAATGCAATCAGTCACCCTGTTTGTATTAATCATTTAATCAAATCAAAACAAACTTTATTTTTCACACGCGCCAAATACAACAAGTGTAGACCGTACCGTGAAATGCTTACTTACAAGCCCTTAACCAACAGTGCAGTTCAAGAAGAGTTAAGAAAATATTTAACAAATAGACTAAAGTAAAAAATAATACTAAAAAGTAACACAATAAGAATAACGAGGCTATATACAGGGGGCACCGGTACCGAGTCAGTGTGCAGGGATACAGGTTAGTTGAGGTAATTTGTACATGTAAGTAGGGGTGAAGTGACTATGCATGGATAATAAACAGGGAGTAGCAGCAGTGTACAAAAGGGAGGGGGTGTCAATGTAAATAGTCCGGTGGCCATTTTATTAATTGTTCAGCAGTTGTTTGGCTTGGGGGTAGAAGCTGTTAAGGAGCCTTTTGGTCCTAGACTTGCCGATCCGGGACCGCTTGCCTTGCGGTAGCAGAGAAAACAGTCTCTGACAATTTGATGGGCTTTCCTCCGACACCGCCTAGTATATAGGTCCTGGATGGCAGGAAGCTTGGCCCCAGTGATGTACTGGACCATACGCACTACCCTCTGTAGCGTCTTACGGTCAGATGCCGAGCAGTTGCCATACCAGGCAACCGGTCAGGATGCTCTCGATGGTGCAGCTGTAGAACATTTTGAGGATCTGGGGACCAAAGCCTAATATTTTATGGGACAAACATACAGTACCAGTCAAAAGTTAGGACACACCTACTCATTCCAGTGTTTAAAAAAAATAATAATTGTACATTGTAGAATAATAGTGAAGACATCAAAACTATGAAATAACACATCATGTAGTAACCAAAAAAGTGTTAAGTAAATCAAAATGTATTTTATATTTGAGATTCTTCAAAGTAGCCACCCTTTGCCTTGATGACAGCTTTGCACACTCTTGGCATTCTCTCAACCAGCTTCATGATGTAGTCACAGGTGTGCCTTGTTAAAAGTTCATTTGTGTATTTTTTTTCTTTCTTAATGCATTTGAGCCAATCAGTTGTGTTGTTTCAAGGTAGGGTTGGTATACAGAAGATAGCCCTATCTGGTAAAAGACCAAGTCCATATTATGGCTAGAACAGCTCAAATAAGCAAAGAGAAACGACAGTCCATCATTACTTTAAGACATGAAGTTCAGTCAATCCAGAAAATGTCTTCAAGTGCGTCACAAAACAACATCAAGCGCTATGATGAAACTGGCTCTCATGAGGACCACTATGCTCCAGATATGACCCATCACACCACTCTGCTCCAGATATGACCCATCACACCACTCTGCTCCAGATATGACCCATCACACCACTCTGCTCCAGATATGACCCATCACACCACTATGCTCCAGATATGACCCATCACACCACTACACTCCAGATATGACCCATCACACCACTCTGCTCCAGATATGACCCATCACACCACTACACTCCAGATATGACCCATCACACCACTACGCTCCAGATATGACCCATCACACCACTATGCTCCAGATATGACCCATCACACCACTACGCTCCAGATATGACCCATCACACCACTATGCTCCAGATATGACACATCACACCACTATGCTCCAGATATGACCCATCACACCACTCTGCTCCAGATATGACCCATCACACCACTACACTCCAGATATGACCCATCACACCACTACGCTCCAGATATGACCCATCACACCACTACGCTCCAGATATGACCCATCACACCACTCTGCTCCAGATATGACCCATCACACCACTCTTCAATAGGACCACTATGCTCCAGATATGACCCATCACACCACTACACTCCAGATATGACCCATCACACCACTATGCTCCAGATATGACCCATCACACCACTCTGCTCCAGATATGACCCATCACACCACTCTGCTCCAGATATGACCCATCACACCACTATGCTCCAGATATGACCCATCACACCACTCTGCTCCAGATATGACCCATCACACCACTATGCTCCAGATATGACCCATCACACCACTACGCTCCAGATATGACCCATCACACCACTATGCTCCAGATATGACCCATCACACCACTACGCTCCAGATATGACCCATCACACCACTCTGCTCCAGATATGACCCATCACACCACTACGCTCCAGATATGACCCATCACACCACTACGCTCCAGATATGAACCATCACACCACTACACTCCAGATATGACCCATCACACCACTATGCTCCAGATATGACCCATCACACCACTATGCTCCAGATATGACCCATCACACCACTCTGCTCCAGATATGACCCATCACACCACTATGCTCCAGATATGACCCATCACACCACTCTGCTCCAGATATGACCCATCACACCACTCTGCTCCAGATATGACCCATCACACCACTCTGCTCCAGATATGACCCATCACACCACTATGCTCCAGATATGACCCATCACACCACTACACTCCAGATATGACCCATCACACCACTATGCTCCAGATATGACCCATCACACCACTCTGCTCCAGATATGACCCATCACACCACTCTGCTCCAGATATGACCCATCACACCACTACACTCCAGATATGACCCATCACACCACTACGCTCCAGATATGACCCATCACACCACTCTGCTCCAGATATGACCCATCACACCACTCTGCTCCAGATATGACCCATCACACCACTACACTCCAGATATGACCCATCACACCACTACGCTCCAGATATGACCCATCACACCACTCTGCTCCAGATATGACCCATCACACCACTACACTCCAGATATGACCCATCACACCACTCTGCTCCAGATATGACCCATCACACCACTACGCTCCAGATATGACCCATCATATCTTTCAGCATGACAATGATCCCAAACACACTGCCCGGGCAACGAAGGAGTGGCTTCGTAAGAAGCATTTCAAGGTCCTGGAGTGGCCTAGCCAGTCTCCAGATCTCAACCCCATAGAAAATCTTTGGAGGGAGTTGAAAGTCCGTGTTGCCCAGCAACAGCCCCAAAACATCACTGCTCTAGAGGAGATCTGCATGGAGGAATGGGCCAAAATACCAGCAACAGTGTGTGAAAACCTTGTGAAGACTTACAGAAAACGTTTGACCTCTGTCATTGCCAACAAAGGGTATATAACAAAGTATTGAGATAAACTTTTGTTATTGACCAAATACTTATTTTCCACCATAATTTGCAAATAAATTCATAAAAAATCCTACAATGTGAATTTCTGGATTTCTTTTCTAATTTTGTCTGTCATAGTTGAAGTGTACTACCTATGATGAAAATTACAGGCCTCTCTCATCTTTTTAAGTGTGAGAACTTGCACAATTGGTGGCTGACTAAATACTTTTTTGCCCCACTGTAATACAGCACATAATATAGTGGTCAGAATTATGATCAGCTCGTCAAGTAGAGGTCACAATTATGACCAACTGGCCGTTTGGCGATCACAAAAAAACGTCATTCTGGGGAGTAAAAATAGATTTAAAAAATGTTTTCAACCAGTTTGCATCCAGAATAAGACATCATAAAAAGACGTAAATAAAACTACTCAATATTATTTGTCGATCAGTCACCCATGATACATCACAGTTTTGATGCTCTCCAACAGCGGAGTGTATTCATTATGCCGACTCTGTTGGAAAACGTATAATCTGCAAAATGTTTTGCAACAAAAACGAGAGTTTCTATTGGACAAATTCAGGTAGGTCCCTTCCCGTTTCATTCCATTTGGTTCTTAAAATGGTAAACGGTTTCGTTGTAAGGCGTAATGACTACACCCCAGACCGGCGTTTGGTTTGGCAAGTCAATGGGAGACGTGAAAAATGTGCTTGAAAATCAGGCTTGGCTGCACTGCTTTCAATGGGTTTCCACTAGCTTTAGCCAGAAAGTCAGATTCCACAGCCAAAAATGGCTAAAACAATTTGCATTTTTGGCCGAATTTAAGATTAGGGTTAGGCATAAGGTCAGCAGCGGGGTTAAGGTTAGGGTTCAAATAAAAATGTAGAAATGGACGGGGTTTATGACTTTGTGGCTATAGCAGCTAGTAACGACCCTTTCAATTGATAAAGATGGCTTCCGTACCCCTCTCTAGGCCTCACTCTAGGTTGAAGACAAAGGTTAAGACCACTCTAGGTTGAAGACCCCCGGTCGAGTGAATTTTATCGAAAACGTCACTTTGCCATGTTGACCTATGCTAGCTAATGTCGATGTCGCCTACAAGTGTGCTCAGAGATGTCTATTGGAGAAGCAGTTTCTGCATATCTTCATACAGGGTTCCTCAACTGGCGGGATTAGAGAGATATACAGTAGGTCATCATATACAAAATGGAAGCAATGTTTGAAATTATTACGTTTTAGTCAAATATTACATCTGTTTGAGCTTTGTGCGGTCAATTTGCAGTCTACAAATTATTTTTAATTATGTTCCGGCCCCCTGACGTCCGCCAAGAAAAAAAATACAAATAATAATGATGCTGATATTCAGCCAGCAGCTGAATCTAGTTTAATCTAGTTTAATCCAGCTGAATCTAGTTGAATCCAGTTGAATCTAGTTTAATCCAGTTTGGTCCAGTTTAATCCAGTTTAATCTAGTTTAATCCAGTTTAATCTAGTTGATTATCGCTTTTTGGTGAATAGGTGATTCTTCACACATGCGTAGAAAAAGGTTCTGTGAAATAACACTTCCTCTCATTCTAGCGGAAATTCTCTAGATTAATATTTTAGTGAACAACACTAATAAAAAGTCCCCTTTTTGATTGCCATATTCTGAATTATTGACCGTTTCAACTTGAAAGTTTTTCAAACACATTTAACTCCAATCTGCTGTAAGTATTTGAATTGATGATGTCGTGTCTTTGGCATCATTAAAACTGAAGACTTATCTTTATCAAAAATTCTCTGTAATTTATATTTAGCAATTAACTGATTAATCATGTAACTGTAATTAACTAGGAAGTCGGGGCACCAAGGAAAATATTCAGATTACAAAATTATAATTTTCCTAATATAATTTTCAGATATTTTAATATCTGCTCAATTAGTCTTCGAATTAATGAATTATTATTTACCTCACGTTAGTCTCATTCCAAACGTCGTAAATTGTTGGTTTATCTGCACGAACCCAGTCTTCACTATGAGTCATCCATACATAAATTGTCTTAAAATCATTTATTTACTAACTAAGTAATTCACAGAAATGCATAACACAAACAAACAAAGTCGATGGTTACAAAGAATTAATAGCCATCTCGTAATTGAGGTAAGCTCGGTCTCCTCTCAAACCTTGGCCCTCTCGTTATCGAGGTAAGCTGGTCTGGTGATAGAAAACCCGGGTGGGGGTTTTATTCGGAAGAGCAGAAAAGGGCCTGTCCCAGGACGCCAGACCATAACTGTGCTCATGGGCGGTCCTCTGATTTAGTTAATCTCCAAAGGGAATTGGAGTTTCCTTCATTAAACAGTCCAAAATCACATTACATAATTTCACAAACAGTATCATCCTCACTCATTCATCTTATACAACAATTTGATGTAAGCCTCATATCTGAGTTTCACAAAATTGTACCAAACGGACCAGTTCGTAGCTGGATTCTTTTTATACCTTCTCCAGAACATAAATGTCGTTCGGTTCTCCAGTTCTGTGAGGTGGAAGAAATTCCTTTGTTCTCTCTATGAACTCACTCTCTCTCTATATCAAATCAAATTTATTTATATAGCCCTTTTTACATCAGCTGATATCTCAAAGTGCTGTACAGAAACCCAGCCTAAAACCCCAAACAGCAAGCAATGCAGGTGTAGAAGCACGGTGGCTAGGAAAAACTCCCTAGAAAGGCCAAAACCTAGGAAGAAACCTAGAGAGGAACCAGGCTATGAGGGGTGGCCAGTCCTCTTCTGGCTGTGCCGGGTGGAGATTATAACAGAACATGGCCAAGATGTTCAAATGTTCATAAATGACCAGCATGGTCAAATAATAATAATCACAGTAGTTGTCGAGGGTGCAGCAAGTCAGCACCTCAGGAGTAAATGTCAGTTGGCTTTTCATAGCCGATCATTAAGAGTATCTCTACCGCTCCTGCGGTCTCCAGAGAGTTGAAAACAGCAGGTCTGGGACAGGTAGCACGTCCGGTGAACAGGTCAGGGTTCCATAGCCGCAGGCAGAACAGTTGAAACTGGAGCAGCAGCACGTCCAGGTGGACTGGGGACAGCAAGGAGTCATCATGCCAGGTAGTCCTGAGGCATGGTCCTAGGGCTCAGGTCCTCTGAGAGAGAGAAAGAAAGAGAGAATTAGAGAGAGCATACTTAAATTCACACAGGACACCGGATAAGACAGAAGTACTCCAGATATAACAAACTGACCCTAGCCCCCCTGCTACCATGTTGTTGTTATGTTGCTACCATGCTGTGTTGCCATGTGTTGCTACCTTGCTGTGTTGCCATGTGTTGCTACCATGTTGTGTTGCCATGTGTTGCTGCCTTGCTATGTTGTTGTCTTAGGTCTCTCTTTATGTAGTTTTGTGTTGTCTCTCTTGTTGTGATGTGCGTTTTGTCCTATATTTATTTTGTATTTATTTTGTATTTTTTTTAATCCCAGGCCCCCGTCCCCGCAGGAGGCCTTTTGCCTTTTGGTAGGCCGTCATTGTAAATAAGAATTTGTTCTTAACTGACTTGTCTAGTTAAATAAAGGTTAAAGAAAATAAATACAATAAGTTTACTGTTGCTCTTTAATTATTTGTTATTCTTATCTCTTTTTTGTTGTTGGTATTTTCTTAAAACTGCATTGTTGGTTAAGGGCTTGTAAGTGAGCATTTCACTGTAAGGTCTACTACACCTGTTGCATTCCGCGCAAGTGACAAATAAAATTTGATTTTAAACTATTATGCAATCAGTGAGTAGTAATGCTGCAGTATAATGTATTTTTGTATAATTTAAATTTAACCATCATTTAACTAGGAAAGTCAGTTAAGAACAAATTCTTATTTACAATGACAGCCAAACCCGGACGACGCTGGGCCAATTGTGCGCAGCCCTATGGGACTCCCAATCACGGCCGGATGTGATGCAGCCTGGATTCGAACCAGGTACACCAGTGACACCTCATGCAGTGTCTTAGACGCCTGCACCACTCGGGTTACGTACATTAGGAAAATATGCCTCATTTAAAACATGATCATGTCGACAGACTACTTCAGCTAAAACATGCCAGGAGGTGAAGCTGTAAACTAGGCTACTTACTGGAGAGTGTTCCGCTGCACCGTACCCCACCTAAAAATAATGAAACACACGCAGTGTTTGTATGATGCCATTAAGAGTGGTCACCTTCTGATTTGCCGTGAATGCAGCATTCTGTTTTGCTACGAAATCACGGTAACATTCATATGAAAACGTTAGTTAATGACCTAATGAGACTCTTAACGGAACGTTCTCTAAAGTTGTAATAACGTTTGTTCAATAATTAGGCTTACTTCAAGGAAACAAGGGAGGAATGAAGGCTGCATGCAAAATATTCTAACACGTCCCGGTGACTGGCTAAAGTCTAGCTACGTCATCTGTTTCAATGCCCTGGATGGTTCAGCTGTCAATCATATGGGTCCAATATGGACGACCTGGTAATGCAGCAAAGCCCGTGTTAGGACTGGAGGGGCCAGAATATAATACGAAAAACTTGCAGGTAAGGACAAAATAATAGTATACATTTGTCGTATGAATGTAGATGAAGTGAGCGACATCGGCGAGTGTACAGGATGTGAAACGCTTCTGTCCTTGCATGTGTTATGACCTAGCGCGTTAGTTAGCTTGGATGCAGCTAGCCGCATCGCTAAAGTAAACTCATGTATTTGGTTAACTGCAACACTAACGTTAGTATGATTACACAGCAAGTATCCAACAGTTTAGCTAAAACAAGTGTGTGGTAACTAGTGTAGATATGCTTTGTAGCTATAACGTCTTACTGTCGAAGTAAAATATAGCTAGCCAAACAGTAGGCTGCAGATCCGAACCGCTTTACATCTGCACTACGGTCGGGCATCATTCCTGTGTATATTATATAAAGACACGCGGCGCCGGCGGTAGATATGGCTCGGGAAATGTACCTCTATCCAGGGATGGGAAATGCATTATACTCCGAATTGTCCAAATATGACAACTGTTAATGTTACACGGAGAAGATTGAACGAAGGCTAGCTAGTTTTTCCGGAACACAGTCCTTTTTGTCCTCATGATAGATAGCAAGAAGCCACAGCAGCCATTTTGGAATGGCAGTGTCAGCCAATCAGCTCCTTTGTTGTTCAACGCGACCCCCATTCCATAATGGCTGCTACTGCTAGCTAGCATGAGGACAATATCCGCTGTTTACTTAAACTAGCAGTCGTTCAGTCTGTCGGTGTAATGGGACAATTCGGAGTACAACGTATTTCTCAAATCCTAGTTTATTGGTCACGTTCACAGATGTGCAGATGTTATCGCAATAATGATTGTACCATGTTGTTGTCATGTTGTGTTGCTACCATGCTGTGTTGTCATGTGTTGCTGCCTTGTTATGTTGTCTTAGGTCTCTCTTGTTGTGATGTGTGTGTTGTCCTATATTTATATTATTTCAAAAAATAAAATCCCAGGCCCCCGTCTTCGTAAATAAGAATTTATTCTTAACTGACTTGCCCAGTTAAATAAAGGTTAAATAAATAAATAAAAATCGCAGGTGCATGGAAATGCTTGTATTTCTAGGTCCAACAGTGCAGTAATACCTAGCAATAATAATACAAAAATACACATAATCCAGATAAATTTAGAAATATCAGAACGAGTAATGTCAGAGACCGGAATATAAATAAACTGAACAAAAATATAAACGCAACAATTTCAACGATTTTACTGAGTTACAGTTCATATAAGTCAGTCAATTGAAATAAATTCATTAGGCCCTAATCTATGGATTTCACATGGGGGTAGGAGTGCAAAGGCCCACCCACTGGGGAGCCAGGCCCAGCCAATAGGAATGAGTTTTTCCCCACAAGATGGCTTTATTACAGACAGAATTACTCCTCAGTTTCGTTAGGTGGCTGGTCTTAGACGATCCCGCAGGTGAAGAAGACGAATGTGGAGGTTCTGGGCTGGCGTGGGTATATGTGGTTGTGAGGCTGGTTGGACATGCTGACAAATTCTCTAAAAATGACATTATGTCTTATGGTAGAGAAATTAACATTAAATTCTCTGGCAACAGCTCTGTTGGACATTCATGCAGTGAGCATGCCAATTGCACGTTCCCTCAATTTGAGACATCGGTGGCATTGTGTTGGGACAAAACTGCACATTTTAGTGTTCTTTTGTTGTCCCCAGCACAAGGTGCACCTGTGTAGTGATCATGCTGTTTACCCAGCTTCTTGATATTCCACACCTGTCAGGTGAATGGATTATCTTGGCAAAGGAGAAATGCTCACTAACAGGGATGTAAACAAATTTGTGCACAACATTTGAGAGAAACATGTTTTTTGTGCTAATGGAAAAATTATATTTTTGTTCAGTGTGTGTGTGTAAAGACAGTATGGACATGCATAGAAAAGGTGTATACAGCAGTAGTTACAGTGCCTTAAAACATTTCTTCACATTTTATTGTGTTACAAAGTGGGATTAAATGTATAAAAACAATTATTTTTCTATGAGTATTCAGACCCTTTGTTTAGGCATGCCTTAATTAATTCAGGAGTAACATTTGGCTTAACAAGTCACATAATAAGTTACATGGACTCACTCTGTGTGAAATAATAGGGGTTGACATGATTTTTGAATGACTAACCCGTCCTCTGTCCCCCATACATACAACCTCTGTAAGTAGTGAATTTCAAGCACAGATTCAACTACAAAGACCAGGGAGCTTTTTGAAAGCGCCATAAAGAAGGGCAGTGATTGGTAGATGGGCAACAATAGCAAATCAGACATCGAATATATCTTTAAGCATGGTCAAGTTAATAATTACGCTGTGCATTATGTATTAAACCACCTACTGAACTGCAGGACAGGAATGAAACTGCTCAGGGATGTTTCCATGATGTTACCATTTTAAAACAGTTAGAGTTCAATGGATGTGATGAGAGAACTGAGGATGGATCAACAACATTGTAGCGCCTCCACGATAAATGAGAGAGTAAAAAGACAAATACAAATATACAGAATAAAAAATATTCCAAAACATGCATCTTGTATGCAACATGGCACTAAATACTTTAACTGACTTGCCTAGTTAAATAAAGGTAAAATAAATAAAAATAATCTGGCAAAGGAATACACTTTTTAGGCCTAAATACAAAGCCTTATGTTTGGGGCAAATCAAACACAACACATCACTGAGTATCTGCCTCCTTATTTTCAAGTATGGTGGTGGCTGCATCATGGTATGGGTAAGCGTGACATTGGCAAATACTGGGGAGTTTTTCAGGATAAAAATGCCAAATGTGTTTCTAACGTATTGACTCAGGGAGCTGAATACTTATGCATGTATGTATGTGTGTGTATATCTATATAGTGCCTTGACTTTTTCCACATTTTGTTACGTTACAGGATTAAATAAAATAAAATCCTCATCAATCTACACACACTATCCCATAATGACAAAGCGAAAAACAGGTTTAGACATTTTTGCAGAAGTATTAAAAATCATAAACTGAAATACCTTATTTACATAAGTATTCTCAGACCCTATGAGACACGAAATGTAGCACATGTGCATCCTGATTCCATTGATCATCCTTGAGATGTTTCTACAACCTGGAGTCCACCTGTGGTAAATTCAATTGATTGGACATGATTTGGAAAGGCACACACCTGTCCTATATAAGGTCCCACAGTTGTCAGAGCAAAAACCAAGCAATGAGGTCGTAGGAATTCTCCGTAGAGTTCCGTGACAGAATTGTGTCAAGGCACAGATCTGGGGAAGGGTACCAAAATATTCAGGATACACACAGAATACCTGTATCCGTAACATGCAGCATTGAAGGACCCCAAGAATACAGTGCCCTCAATCATTCTTAAATGGAAGAAGTTTGGCTGGCCGCCCGGCCAAACTGAACAATCGTGGGAGAAGGGCCTTGCTCAGGGAGGTGACCAAGAACCCGATGGTCCAGAGCTCTAGAGTTCCTCTGTGGAGATGGGAGAACTTTCTGGAAGGACAACCATCTCTGCAGCACTCCACCAATCAGGCCTTTATGGTAGAGTGGCCAGACAGAAGCCACTCCTCAGTAAAAGGCATACGACAGCCTGCTTGGAGTTTACCAAAAAGCACCTAAAGACTCTCTCAGACCATGACAAACAAAATTCTCTGGTCTCATGAAACCAATATTGAACTTTTTGGCCTGAATACCAAGCGTCACATCTGGAGGAAACCTGGCACCATCCCTACGGGACTGGGAGACTAGTCAGGATCAAGGGAAAGATGAATGGAGCAAAGTACAGAGAGATCCTTGATGAAAACCTGCTCAGGACCTCAGACTGGGGCGAAGTCAACTTCCAACAGGACAACGACCCTAAGCACACACCCTAGACAACGCAGGATTGGATTCGGGGCAAGTCTCTGAATGTCCCTGAGTGGCCCAGCGAAGCTCCCCGTACAACCTGAAAGAGCTTGAGAGGATCTGCAGAGAAGATTGGGAGAAACTCTCCAAATACAGGTGTGCCAAGCTTGTAGCGTCACACCCAAGAAGACTCGAGGCTGTAATCGCTGCCAAAGGTGCTTCAACAAAGTACTGAGTAAAGGGTCTGAATATTTAAGTGTGTAAATGTGATTTTATTTTTATTTTTTAATAAATCGGAAAAAATTAAATAACCTGTTTTTGCTTTAATCCATTTAGAATAAGGCTGTAACGTAACATTATGATGGGAAAAGTCAAGTGGTCTGTATTGTCATTCTCAATGGATGTAAAAACAGACCTTGTTTACCTGCTTTTTTGAGGTGAAGAAAAATATTACTTTGAGAAGCTCCACAGCTCATTAGCGGTGGTGAGTTAAGACAATCAGAAATCTATCACATGGGCACATTTGTAAGCCTACATTTGCGTGCAGGCCCGGTAGCCCAGACCTGTGTCCTTACTCAACATGGCCCGGTAGCCCAGACCTGTGTCCTTACTCAACATGGCCCGGTAGGCCAGACCTGTGTCCTCAACATGGCCCGGTAGGCCAGACCTGTGTCCTCAACATGGCCCGGTAGGCCAGACCTGTGTCCTTACTCAACATGGCCCGGTAGCCCAGACCTGTGTCCTTACTCAACATGGCCCGGTAGGCCAGACCTGTGTCCTTACTCAACATGGCCCGGTAGGCCAGACCTACTTCTGTGTCCTCAACATGGCCCGGTAGCCCAGACCTGTGTCCTCAACATGGCCCGGTAGCCCAGACCTGTGTCCTTACTCAACATGGCCCGGTAGCCCAGACCTGTGTCCTTACTCAACATGGCCCGGTAGGTCAGACCTGTGTCCTCAACATGGCCCGGTAGGCCAGACCTGTGTCCTCAACATGGCCCGGTAGGCCAGACCTGTGTCCTTACTCAACATGGCCCGGTAGCCCAGACCTGTGTCCTTACTCAACATGGCCCGGTAGGCCAGACCTGTGTCCTTACTCAACATGGCCCGATAGGCCAGACCTGTGTCCTTACTCAACATGGCCCGGTAGGCCAGACCTGTGTCCTTACTCAACATGGCCCGGTAGGCCAGACCTGTGTCCTTACTCAACATGGCACGGTAGGCCAGACCTGTGTCCTCAACATGGCCCGGTAGGCCAGACCTGTGTCCTCAACATGGCCCGGTAGCCCAGACCTGTGTCCTTACTCAACATGGCCCGGTAGGCCAGACCTGTGTCCTTACTCAACATGGCCCGGTAGGCCAGACCTACTTCTGTGTCCTCAACATGGCCCGGTAGCCCAGACCTGTGTCCTCAACATGGCCCGGTAGCCCAGACCTGTGTCCTTACTCAACATGGCCTGGTAGCCCAGACCTGTGTCCTCAACATGGCCTGGTAGTCCAGACCTGTGTCCTCAACATGGCCCGGTAGCCCAGACCTGTGTCCTTACTCAACATGGCCCGGTAGCCCAGACCTGTGTCCTTACTCAACATGGCCCGGTAGGCCAGACCTGTGTCCTTACTCAACATGGCCCGGTAGGCCAGACCTACTTCTGTGTCCTCAACATGGCCCGGTAGCCCAGACCTGTGTCCTCAACATGGCCCGGTAGCCCAGACCTGTGTCCTTACTCAACATGGCCTGGTAGCCCAGACCTGTGTCCTCAACATGGCCTGGTAGTCCAGACCTGTGTCCTCAACATGGCCCGGTAGCCCAGACCTGTGTCCTTACTCAACATGGCCCGGTAGCCCAGACCTGTGTCCTTACTCAACATGGCCCGGTAGGCCAGACCTGTGTCCTTACTCAACATGGCCCGGTAGGCCAGACCTGT
The DNA here is from genome assembly GCF_045679555.1 of Salvelinus alpinus. NCBI lineage: Eukaryota > Metazoa > Chordata > Actinopteri > Salmoniformes > Salmonidae > Salvelinus > Salvelinus alpinus. The sequence goes on from NC_092101.1 coordinate 56,079,918, forward strand.
GTCCTCAACATGGCCCGGTAGCCCAGACCTGTGTCCTTACTCAACATGGCCCGGTAGGCCAGACCTACTTCTGTGTCCTCAACATGGCCCGGTAGCCCAGACCTGTGTCCTCAACATGGCCCGGTAGCCCAGACCTGTGTCCTTACTCAACATGGCCCGGTAGGCCAGACCTACTTCTGTGTCCTCAACATGGCCCGGTAGCCCAGACCTGTGTCCTTACTCAACATGGCCCGGTAGGCCAGACCTACTTCCGTGTCCTTAACATAACCAGGAATGCTTCAAACAAAAGACAATTTAATAAATTGACAACTGATAAATGAAATTAACCAAAACTTGTTTTTCACAAGTTGTGAGTCTGCAAACGTGTCCCCTCCGACAATGAGAACAGGAAGACTGTAATAATAATAATAATAAATATTGAATGAATTAACAGAAATGACTGAAACCAACAAACGTTGTAGATTTAAAAGCTGCTGTATGTAAACTATATTGTGTGCTTTAGCTTGGATAATACGACAACATAATGATGTTACAACATTAGGGCTGTTTTCCTGAAGAAGTTAAATCCACTTCGGGGACGGTAACATACTTTATGTTTCTTTGCCACGATGATAAGATGCAACGACTCAATATTGCCCTCTGCTGGCCTTTGGGCACGACAAACGGCTAACCGCATTGCGGGCTAGCTTCATCAGTTACCTAGCTCATGCGCTAGTTACCCCATTTTGTTTGCCAGATATCACGGCTCGGCTCTATGTGGCTGGCATTATGCAACCGTTTACTATTATTGGCTCCCACAAAATAATGATTCAATTGTTAAAAATAGTCCTGCCCTTGTTACAAACATAGCTACCTTGCAAACGTGTTCGCTAGCTGAGTATCGTCACCTAGGAAACAGGCTTTTTAAAATGTCAAAGACAGTTCGCTGCTGATGTCCATATTTGTGTTGAAATATTAGTTGTCTTTCCAGGGTTTGGTGCGGTTGCAGCCAGGAGAGAAGACGTAAATATGCCTACTCCGTATTTTACCCTGGATGCCCAACTGAGGTTCCATGACAAATGGCTGAAGATAGACTTGCAGGTAAGACCTCTCTTCACTGCCACGAGACCTCTTGGCCTATTGTACAATGAAACGGTGAACCTTTTCTTTTCTTACAACCTCATGTCGACGCCACCTTTTTATTTAAAACCTTGAACGTGGAGGTAGATGTGCTTGCCTAGAGGTCGCCAACCCGTCCTCCTGTAAGGCTACTGGGTGTGTAGGGCCGCCAACCCGTCCTCCTGCAAGGCTACTGGGTGTGTAGGCTTGCAACCCGTCCTCCTGCAAGGCTACTGGGTGTGTAGGGCCGCCAACCCGTCCTCCTGTAAGGCTACTGGGTGTGTAGGCCGCCAACCCGTCCTCCTGCAAGGCTACTGGGTGTGTAGGCCGCCAACCCGTCCTCCTGCAAGGCTACTGGGTGTGTAGGTCGCCAACCCGTCCTCCTGCAAGGCTACTGGGTGTGTAGGTCGCCAACCCGTCCTCCTGTAAGGCTACTGGGTGTGTAGGTCTCCAACCCGTCCTCCTGCAAGGCTACTGGGTGTGTAGGTCGCCAACCCGTCCTCCTGTAAGGCCCCACACAATACACCTGATTCAAGGTTTATTTATTATGTTTGCTTTCAGTTCTCTTCTGTATTTTGGAGTAATCAAGTGAGACTGACTGGGCCTCTGATCTCAGATGGAAGATTAGCACAGGTAACCTGTGGTAGTGAATGGTATTATCGTGCCCATGAATCGGTCTTCCTCAACCTGTCTATTTTCCAATATGTTAAAGATAAATGAAGACATAGATTCCTCAGTAATGTGGTGGTCTTCCCGTGTCTTCTATGTTGAGAACTCCAGGTCCACTGCAGCTTAAAGGGGATACTTCAGGATGTTGGCAACGATGCGCTTTTATGTGCTTCCCCAGAGTCAGATGAACGTCAGCGCAACGACTAGAAGTCTATGGGTGTCTGCCAGCACAGTTGGCTAAATGGCCTCATTGACAAAATCCTTGAAGTGTCCCTTTTTAAACATTCAAGCTGACTGTGTGAAATGATGCAATGTGATGTATGTGTTTATGTGTTTGTTTTTCTTCCCGACATTTGATCTAGTATTGCACAAGTATTCCCCTAAATGTTTGTTGCCATAATTAGACAGGCAGCTCTTAACGATGTCCAAGGGTGAATCCCAAATGGCATCCTATGTAGGCCCATAGGGCTCTGATCAGAAGTAGTGCACTATAATAGGGAATAGGGCTCTGATCAGAAGTAGTGCACTATATAGGGAATAGGATGCCGTTTAGGACGCCGGCTGAGAGTTTTCCAGCTCCTACCTGTCCTACACATGACTTGGATGTTGGTCTGCCTGGTGTCAGCCTTGTTATTGACATTGGAACCTGAATCTTTGAAAGCCTGTTTTGGCTGTTAGTCCATTTAGGCAATAGGTCTTGGATTACTTTATGAAGCAATGTGAGTAGGGTACGTCTATATTTCTTCACTCGTTGACACATGGACTGTCAAGCAGGCAGATCAGACTGTAAGACGATCATCTGATTGCACTGTTTTCCAAGACTTTCATAATGACACACTATTCATTCAGTCACTTCAGCGATATATCTGTCAACCTGCTGCCCATGTTATGTCCCTGACAGCATTATTCAACCTGCTGCCCATGTTATGTCCCTGACAGCATTATTCAACCTGCTGCCCATGTTATGTCCCTGACAGCATTATTCAACCTGCTGCCCATGTTATGTCCCTGACAACATGATTCAACCTGCTGCCCATGTTATGTCCCTGACAACATGATTCAACCTGCTGCCCATGTTATGTCCCTGACAGCATTATTCAACCTGCTGCCCATGTTATGTCCCTGACAGCATTATTCAACCTGCTGCCCATGTTATGTCCCTGACAACATGATTCAACCTGCTGCCCATGTTATGTCCCTGACAACATGATTCAACCTGCTGCCCATGTTATGTCCCTGACAGCATTATTCAACCTGCTGCCCATGTTATGTCCCTGACAACATTATTCAACCTGCTGCCCATGTTATGTCCCTGACAACAGGATTCAACCTGCTGCCCATGTTATGTCCCTGACAACATGATTCAACCTGCTGCCCATGTTATGTCCCTGACAACATGATTCAACCTGCTGCCCATGTTATGTCCCTGACAACATGATTCAACCTGCTGCCCATGTTATGTCCCTGACAACATGATTCAACCTGCTGCCCATGTTATGTCCCTGACAACATGATTCAACCTGCTGCCCATGTTATGTCCCTGACAACATGATTCAACCTGCTGCCCATGTTATGTCCCTGACAACATGATTCAACCTGCTGCCCATGTTATGTCCCTGACAACATGATTCAGCCTGCTGCCCATGTTATGTCCCTGACAACATGATTCAACCTGCTGCCCATTTTATGTCCCTGACAACATGATTCAACCTGCTGCCCATGTTATGTCCCTGACAACATGATTCAACCTGCTGCCCATGTTATGTCCCTGACAACATGATTCAACCTGCTGCCCATGTTATGTCCCTGACAGCATTATTCAACCTGCTGCCCATGTTATGTCCCTGACAACATGATTCAACCTGCTGCCCATGTTATGTCCCTGACAACATGATTCAACCTGCTGCCCATGTTATGTCCCTGACAGCATTATTCAACCTGCTGCCCATGTTATGTCCCTGACAGCATTATTCAACCTGCTGCCCATGTTATGTCCCTGACAGCATTATTCAACCTGCTGCCCATGTTATGTCCCTGACAGCATTATTCAACCTGCTGCCCATGTTATGTCCCTGACAGCATTATTCAACCTGCTGCCCATGTTATGTCCCTGACAGCATTATTCAACCTGCTGCCCATGTTATGTCCCTGACAACATGATTCAACCTGCTGCCCATGTTATGTCCCTGACAACATGATTCAACCTACTGCCCATGTTATGTCCCTGACAGCATTATTCAACCTGCTGCCCATGTTATGTCCCTGACAACATGATTCAACCTGCTGCCCATGTTATGTCCCTGACAACATGATTCAACCTGCTGCCCATGTTATGTCCCTGACAGCATTATTCAACCTGCTGCCCATGTTATGTCCCTGACAGCATTATTCAACCTGCTGCCCATGTTATGTCCCTGACAGCATTATTCAACCTGCTGCCCATGTTATGTCCCTGACAGCATTATTCAACCTGCTGCCCATGTTATGTCCCTGACAACATGATTCAACCTGCTACCCATGTTATGTCCCTGACAACATGATTCAACCTGCTGCCCATGTTATGTCCCTGACAACATGATTCAACCTGCTGCCCATGTTATGTCCCTGACAACATGATTCAACCTGCTGCCCATGTTATGTCCCTGACAGCATTATTCAACCTGCTGCCCATGTTATGTCCCTGACAACATGATTCAACCTGCTGCCCATGTTATGTCCCTGACAACATGATTCAACCTGCTGCCCATGTTATGTCCCTGACAACATGATTCAACCTGCTGCCCATGTTATGTCCCTGACAACATGATTCAACCTGCTGCCCATGTTATGTCCCTGACAACATGATTCAACCTGCTGCCCATGTTATGTCCCTGACAACATGATTCAGCCTGCTGCCCATGTTATGTCCCTGACAACATGATTCAACCTGCTGCCCATGTTATGTCCCTGACAACATGATTCAACCTGCTGCCCATGTTATGTCCCTGACAACATGATTCAACCTGCTGCCCATGTTATGTCCCTGACAACATGATTCAACCTGCTGCCCATGTTATGTCCCTGACAGCATTATTCAACCTGCTGCCCATGTTATGTCCCTGACAACATTATTCAACCTGCTGCCCATGTTATGTCCCTGACAGCATTATTCAACCTGCTGCCCATGTTATGTCCCTGACAGCATTATTCAACCTGCTGCCCATGTTATGTCCCTGACAACATGATTCAACCTGCTGCCCATGTTATGTCCCTGACAACATGATTCAACCTGCTGCCCATGTTATGTCCCTGACAACATGATTCAACCTGCTGCCCATGTTATGTCCCGGACAACATGATTCAACCTGCTGCCCATGTTATGTCCCTGACAACATGATTCAACCTGCTGCCCATGTTATGTCCCTGACAACATGATTCAACCTGCTGCCCATGTTATGTCCCTGACAACATGATTCAACCTGCTGCCCATGTTATGTCCCTGACAGCATGATTCAACCTGCTGCCCATGTTATGTCCCTGACAGCATGATTCAACCTGCTGCCCATGTTATGTCCCTGACAACATGATTCAACCTGCTGCCCATGTTATGTCCCTGACAGCATGATTCAACCTGCTGCCCATGTTATGTCCCTGACAGCATGATTCAACCTGCTGCCCATGTTATGTCCCTGACAACATGATTCAACCTGCTGCCCATGTTATGTCATTATTCAGCCCATTCATATGTTTTATGTTTGACTGTTGGTGACCCTGCTGTAGTCTCTAATATATTGGGGATATTGACAAGGTCCAAATCTGGTTCTTTAAGAACAAGAGGCTTTATCAATCAGTCCAAGAATAAACCCTTTTCCCTATGTAGTGCACTACTATAGACCCTTTGGGAACATGCTGCCCTCTTCAATAATACTACTGGCACCCTATTCCCTATGTAGTGCACTACTATAGACCCTTTGGGAACATGCTGCCCTCTCTTCAATAATACTACCGGCACCCTATTCCCTATGTAGTGCACTACTATAGACCCTTTGGGAACATGCTGCCCTCTCTTCAATAATACTACTGGCACCCTATTCCCTATGTAGTGCACTACTATAGACCCTTTGGGAACATGCTGCCCTCTCTTCAATAATACTACTGGCACCCTATTCCCTATGTAGTGCACTACTGTTGACCAGAGCCCTATTCCCTATGTAGTGCACTACTGTTGACCAGAGCCCTATTCCCTATGTAGTTCACTACTATAAACCCTTTGGAAACATGCTGCCCTCTCTTCAATAATACTACCGGCACCCTATTCCCTATGTAGTGCACTACTATAGACCCTTTGGGAACATGCTGCCCTCTCTTCAATAATACTACTGGCACCCTATTCCCTATGTAGTGCACTACTGTTGACCAGAGCCCTATTCCCTATGTAGTGCACTACTGTTGACCAGAGCCCTATTCCCTATGTAGTGCACTACTGTTGATCAGAGCCCTATTCCCTATGTAGTGCACTACTATAGACCCTTTGGGAACATGCTGCCCTCTCTTCAATAATACTACTGGCACCCTATTCCCTATGTAGTGCACTACTGTTGACCAGAGCCCTATTCCCTATGTAGTGCACTACTGTTGACCAGAGCCCTATTCCCTATACAGTGCACTACTGTTGACCAGAGCCCTATTCCCTATGTAGTGCACTACTATAGACCAGAGCCCTATATAGTGCACTACTGTTGACCAGAGCCCTATTCCCTATGTAGTGCACTACTATAGACCAGAGCCCTATATAGTGCACTACTGTTGACCAGAGCCCTATTCCTTGGCCGGTGTCGTTCTGTTTCGTGTGGGTATGTTCTGAAAGTATAAACTCTAAGTTGCTGTGTTTTCCTATGGCAGCGAGTGTTCTCTCCAGAAGGGCTGAGTGAGATGTGGAATGAGATGGTGAAGGATGAAGAGATCACTTTCAATGGAGAAGAATCGGCTCACCCAGGTAGGAACTACAATACCCATCTACCCTGTACCTTTTCATGACTACAATACCCCTGAACCTATATTAGTGTTTTTCTGAGATTTTCAGGTTTCTTCCCCAGGAATGTAAGATGTGCACCATCTTTTGGCCTTTGCTCTGACAGGTTTACATACTGATGCAGTAACCTTCCACTGTGACAAACATACTGTTGGAAAATGCCATGCGTTTATAATATATATTACAATTGTGCAACGTTTCATGTCGTTCCATATGATCAAAATAAACACATTTCTGCTACAAGGGGACATCTTTGTCCCAGCGAGCCGTGGTATCAGACTTAATTCTAATATAATAAACACAGAAATACGAGCCTTAGGTCATTAATTAATATGGTCAAATCCGTAAACGATCATTTCGAAAACAAAACGTTTGTTCTTTCAGTGAAATATGGAACCGTTACGTATTTTATCTAACGGGTGGCATCCCTCAGTCTAAATATTCCTGTTACATTGCACAACCTTCAATGTTATGTCATAATTGTGTAAAATTCGGGCAAATTTGTTTGCAACGAGCCAGGCGGCCCAAACTGTTGCATATACCCTGACTGCGTGAACAGAAATAAATAAAGCGTTGTAACTGGACTGACTGGTACTTTCCCAGAAACAAAATGAAATGTTAACTAGCGTCAATGTTGCCTTTGCCTACCTGACAGAATGTTATCATGATTACTTCCATCAATCCAGTGGCCATTAGTTTTGAAAACTCCATCACGTGTGCTACAGAAACACAGCTAACTAGATGCTAGATGGGCGCTTGAATTAAAAACTACTCAACAACAACAAATATGGATGTGTCCTAGTCTTCAAAAGTGGCGTCCTGATCTGGTTTTTGTTGTGTACTTAAAACATTCAGGTTCGTTGTTGTTCAAAGTTAGATTTTAAGAGCTAAATCCGGAGGAAACAGTCGCAAAATTCCTAACCTCACACACACACACACACACACACACACACACACACACACACACACACACACACACACACACACACACAATATGTGAACACACTGTGAATGACTTGAGTTGCTCTTGCCAGGCCCTCATACCTATGCTCCCTGATCTGTTGACCATTGAAAAATGAAATTGCTCGTATAATTCTAGGAAAATATTTTAAATATGAATGAAACTTAAATAATTAATTTGCAACTTTATTTGTTATCATTTAAGACTCTGGATTTGCAGGAAATGGCAGTTACAGGTGTTCAAAAACAAAACAAAATCAAATCTGTGTGTCCAACGCATCACTCATCACATCACTCATCAGCCCCACCATGTTAAAGAAGCCAGGGGAGAAGCCAGGATGTATTGTTTACCTAGGAGCTAGGATGCTAGGAGCTAGGATGCTATGAGATAAATGTGATGGTAATGCTGTGTTTGTGCCCTCCCTCCAGAAGACTGCACGGATTGCTTCGGTACTCAGAAGAAGGATGAATCCAACGATAAAGAGAAGAAGGAAGAGGAGGAAGTGTCGACATCTGTCCATCACTCTATCATCGAGACGTGGGACTGGGGACGGCAGCCAGGTGGGTGGGATCTGTTTATCCTGGACAGAGCTGAGTAAACACGTTCTCTGTAAATGGTGACTTGACTTTAGGGTCGGTAACTTTCCATGGGAAGTTGAGCCCTGGAATTTGCGGAATTTTGCTTAAATTCATTAAAAAAAGTTAGCTTATAACATTGAATATTTTTTGTGGGATACACATAAGACAATTCTAGATCTTGTGGCATATTTTGGTTAAACTATCCCCAATTCAATGGAATCGCAACCCTCTGTATGCACAGTGCATTCTTCCATCACATGTACAGCTGATTCTCAAGATCTTGCACACTAATGAGATGCTATTGAGCCCACACTACTACACTGTCTGAGCCAAGGACTACATGCTTTCGGGTAAGTTTTGATTACAATACTGGGTGGGGTGAATATATTTTATATGACATACATGATTTGTTGTTAACTAGTAAATAGTAGCCTACAGCAAAGTGTGTTTTAAATCATTTCTAACTTGTTAACACTTTCTGCTAGTTAGTTTTTGATACCATGTGGGTTTTAGCTTGTGTGAGTCTGTTAACTGAGGAGTGTTAATTCACCTGTTTCCATACATATTTAATTTTAAAGCATTTATCTTACAAAGGAGTTGTTTAATCTAACTGCTTAACTATTTATCTGTACATGGAATTGTATTTGTTTAGTTTTTTACTCATTGTTTTCTAATCTTTACAGGAAAATACCACGGGCACCATCTGATGTGTGGAGACATTTCACTGCAGCTAATGTAGAAGGAAAAGCTGTGTACATTTGCAAATACTGTCCCCAATCATATGTGAAGAATGCAACAAAGATGCAGAATCATCTGGCCAAGTGCATAAAGTTCCCTCAGCGCTCACAACAAGCTACCTCTGACAAAAGTCCCTCTACTTCTATTCGAGGTGAAAAGGATGAATCAGACACCTTATCGATAGCAACAGCTCATGGTCTCCCTGGAATCAGAAGTGTTTATGACTCAATGGCGGAACGTAGTCAGAGAAATGCTGATGAATGTCTTGCTCGAGCTGTGTATGCAACTGGTTCACCTCTGATGCTCACAGGCAATGTGTATTGGAAGACATTTCTGAATGTTCTTCGCCCAGCAGACACCCCTCCAAACAGACAGGATTTATCTACTCATTTGCTGGATGCAGAGTTCAAGTGAAGGTCAAGCAAATCATAGAGAAAGCAGACTGCATTGCAATCATCTCTGATGGGTGGTTGAATGTTCGTGGGCAAGGAATATTTAACTACATCATCTCCACCCCTCAACCAGTATTCTACAAGAGCACAGACACAAGGGACAACAGACACACCGGTCTCTACATTGCAGATGAGCTGAAGGCAGTCATCAATGACCTTGGACCACTGAAGGTATTTGCACTGGTGATAGACAATGCTGTGAACATGAAGGCTGCTTGGTCTAAAGTGGAGGGGTCCTACCCTCACATCACACCCATTGGCTGTGCTGCTCATGCATTGAATCTGCTCCTCAAGGACATCATGGCACTGAAAACAATGGATACACTCTACAAGAGAGCCAAGGAAATGGTTAGGCATGTGAAGGGTCATCAAGTTATAGCAGCAATCTACCTCACCAGGCAGTGTGAGAAGAATAAGAGCACCACATTGAAGCTGCCCAGCAACACCCGTTGGGGTGGTGTTGTCATCATGTTTGACTGTCTCCTGGAGGGGAAGGAGTCTCTCCAAGAAATGGCCATATCACAGTCTGCCGATGTGGACAGCCCCATCAAGAGGATCCTCCTGGATGATGTGTTTTGGGAGAGAGTGGTAAGCAGCCTGAAACCTATAGCAGTAGCCATGGCACGGATTGAGGGAGACAATGCCATCCTGTCTGATGTTCAGACTCTGCTTGCAGATGTAAGAGAAGAAATCCATACTGCCCTGCCCACTTCACTGTTGCTCCCAGCAGAGGAAACTGCAGTTCTGAAATACATCAAAAAGCGTGAAGACTTCTGCCTGAAGCCCAAACACGCCGCAGCATACATGTTGGACCCCAAGTATGCTGGCAAGAGCATCCTGTCTGGTGCAGAGATCAACAAGGCCTATGGCGTCATCACTACCGTGTCTCGCCACCTTGGCCTGGATGAGGGCAAGGTTCTTGGCAGTCTGGCGAAGTACACTTCCAAGCAAGGGCTTTGGGACGGAGATGCAATATGGCAGTCGTGCCATCATATCTCATCAGCCACCTGGTGGAAGGGACTTTGTGGATCTGAGGCTCTTTCCCCTGTTGCCTCCATCATTCTCCAAATCCCACCAACATCAGCCGCCTCAGAGCGCAACTGGTCCTTGTTTGGGAACACACACACCAAAACACGCAACAGGCTGACCAATACAAGGGTTGAAACATTGGTGGCCATCCGGGCAAATTTGAGGTTTTTTGAGTCTGACAACGAGCCATCCTCAACAAGGTTGGAAAGGGACAGTGAAGATGAGGCATCAGTCTGATGTTCAAGAGGTGGATATTGATGAGGTCCAGGGAGAAGACATGGAGTCTGATGTTCAAGAGGTGGATATTGATGAGGTCCAGGGAGAAGACTAGGAGTCTGAGAGTCTGACAATTAAAGCTTTAGTTTCTAGACTATCATTTTACAGATGTATGTTGAAAATGTTTTTTGAGAGATGCGATGGATCATTGGGGATCATTCAATATTACCTTTCTTTTGTTGTTCAGTGAATTCATCCCATGTGAAGAGTCAACTCATTTAAATAAAGTTCAATTCGTAACTAAATTGTTTTTTGTTATGGAAATATTTAATCATTTGTAATTAAGTCTACTTATGATAAGGTAAAATGTTTATGTTTCTGTCTCCATATGATATGGTAAATATATCCAACGGTATAAACATATACATTTTAAACGGTATTAATATTAATTTGCATATATTCCCGTTAATTCCCACAGAAAGTTTCCACCTCTGAATATACCCCAAAGTGTGCAACTTGACTTGACTTGAGTATACAACCTGCTTACTGCTTGTAGGCTGCTGTTTAGGTCTGAGATGTTGTTGTCTCAGACGAAATCATCACAATCATGGTTTTAAATAATGCATCTCTTGCTAATAGCAGTTCTGACATCAGACGTTGTAGCTGCTTTTAGTTTTTTTTATACAAGCCCAGAGGATAATGTAATGTTAAACTGCAGTGCTGTGTTGGCAGCAACAGGCTCTCCACTTGTAAATGTGACTGAGATACTGGAATCGTGACCCTTTCCCCACCTGGCTGTCTCCTCTATATGAAGTCAGACTGGTCTCCTGCTGGTGTGGTGTGCCTCTCCTGGCACGCGAGGTGTGACTTTACTATCAAATGACTGGACTATCACATGACTGGACAGACTGCAGGCCAGGATGGTTATGTCTAGTGTTTACTCTAGGTACCAGTCCAACTCCAGCACCAACCCCACGGTATGCTCTGCTGGCTCTGGTCCTATCCCCAAACCCCACGGTATGCTCTGCTGGCTCTGGTCCTATCCCCAAACCCCACGGTATGCTCTGGTGTGTCTGGTCCTATCCCCAACCCCCACAGTATGCTCTGCTGGGTCTGGTCCTATCCCCAAACCCCACGGTATGCTCTGCTGGGTCTGGTCTGGTCCTATCCCCAAACCCCACGGTATGCTCTGCTGGGTCTAGTCTGGTCCTATCCCCAACCCCCACGGTATGCTCTGCTGGGTCTAGTCTGGTCCTATCCCCAAACCCCACGGTATGCTCTGCTGGGTCTAGTCTGGTCCTATCCCCAAACCCCACGGTATGCTCTGCTGGGTCTAGTCTGGTCCTATCCCCAAACCCCACGGTATGCTCTGCTGGGTCTAGTCTGGTCCTATCCCCAAACCCCACGGTATGTTCTGCTGGGTCTAGTCTGGTCCTATCCCCAAACCCCACGGTATGCTCTGCTGGGTCTAGTCTGGTCCTATCCCCAAACCCCACGGTATGCTCTGCTGGGTCTGGTCCTATCCCCAAACCCCACGGTATGCTCTGCTGGGTCTAGTCTGGTCCTATCCCCAAACCCCACGGTATGCTCTGCTGGGTCTGGTCTAGTCCTATCCCCAAACCCCACGGTATGCTCTGCTGGGTCTAGTCTGGTCCTATCCCCAAACCCCACGGTATGCTCTGCTGGGTCTGGTCTGGTCCTATCCCCAAACCCCACGGTATGCTCTGCTGGGTCTGGTCTGGTCCTATCCCCAAACCCCACGGTATGCTCTGCTGGGTCTAGTCTGGTCCTATCCCCAAACCCCACGGTATGCTCTGCTGGGTCTAGTCTGGTCCTATCCCCAACCCCCACGGTATGCTCTGCTGGGTCTGGTCCTATCCCCAACCCCCACGGTATGCTCTGCTGGGTCTAGTCTGGTCCTATCCCCAACCCCCACGGTATGCTCTGCTGGGTCTGGTCCTATCCCCAAACCCCACGGTATGCTCTGCTGGGTCTAGTCTGGTCCTATCCCCAAACCCCACGGTATGCTCTGCTGGGTCTAGTCTGGTCCTATCCCCAAACCCCACGGTATGCTCTGCTGGCTCTGGTCCTATCCCCAACCCCCACGGTATGCTCTGCTGGGTCTAGTCTGGTCCTATCCCCAAACCCCACGGTATGCTCTGCTGGGTCTAGTCTGGTCCTATCCCCAACCCCCACGGTATGCTCTGCTGGGTCTAGTCTGGTCCTATCCCCAAACCCCACGGTATGTTCTGCTGGGTCTAGTCTGGTCCTATCCCCAAACCCCACGGTATGCTCTGCTGGGTGTCTGGTCCTATCCCCAAACCCCACGGTATGCTCTGCTGGGTCTAGTCTGGTCCTATCCCCAAACCCCACGGTATGCTCTGCTGGGTCTGGTCTAGTCCTATCCCCAAACCCCACGGTATGCTCTGCTGGGTCTAGTCTGGTCCTATCCCCAAACCCCACGGTATGCTCTGCTGGGTCTGGTCTGGTCCTATCCCCAAACCCCACGGTATGCTCTGCTGGGTCTAGTCTGGTCCTATCCCCAAACCCCACGGTATGCTCTGCTGGGTCTAGTCTGGTCCTATCCCCAACCCCCACGGTATGCTCTGCTGGGTCTAGTCTGGTCCTATCCCCAACCCCCACGGTATGCTCTGCTGGGTCTAGTCTGGTCCTATCCCCAACCCCCACGGTATGCTCTGCTGGGTCTAGTCTGGTCCTATCCCCAACCCCCACGGTATGCTCTGCTGGGTCTAGTCTGGTCCTATCCCCAACCCCCACGGTATGCTCTGCTGGGTCTGGTCCTATCCACAAACCCCACGGTATGCTCTGCTGGGTCTAGTCTGGTCCTATCCCCAAACCCCACGGTATGCTCTGCTGGGTCTAGTCTGGTCCTATCCCCAAACCCCACGGTATGCTCTGCTGGCTCTGGTCCTATCCCCAACCCCCACGGTATGCTCTGCTGGGTCTGGTCTGGTCCTATCCCCAAACCCCACAGTATGCTCTGCTGGGTCTAGTCTGGTCCTATCCCCAAACCCCACGGTATGCTCTGCTGAGTCTAGTCTGGTCCTATCCCCAAACCCCACAGTATGCTCTGCTGGGTCTGGTCCTATCCCCAAACCCCACGGTATGCTCTGCTGAGTCTAGTCTGGTCCTATCCCCAACCCCCACGGTATGTTCTGCTGGGTCTAGTCTGGTCCTATCCCCAAACCCCACGGTATGCTCTGCTGGGTCTGGTCCTATCCCCAAACCTCACGGTATGCTCTGCTGGGTCTGGTCCTATCCCCAAAGCCCACGGTATGCTCTGCTGGGTCTGGTCCTATCCCCAACCCCCACAGTATGCTCTGCTGGATCTAGTCTGGTCCTATCCCCAAACCTCACGGTATGCTCTGCTGAGTCTAGTCTGGTCCTATCCCCAAACCCCACGGTATGCTCTGCTGGGTCTGGTCTGGTCCTATCCCCAAACCCCACCGTATGCTCTGCTGGGTCTGGTCCTATTCCCAAACCCCACGGTATGCTCTGCTGGGTTGTAGATATGTGGTAGTAGAGGTCTGAGGTAACACACTTAATGTATTGTAGATATGTGGTAGTAGTGGTCTGAGGTAACACACTTAATGTATTGTAGATATGTGGTAGTAGTGGTCTGAGGTAACACACTTAATGTATTGTGAAATCTGTTATGAAATGTATATTATTTTGAAACATTACATTGTATACCTGCCTTAATTTAGCTGGACCCCAGGAAGAGTAGCTGCTGCCTTGGCAGGAACTAATGGGGATCCATAATAAACCCCAGGAAGAGTAGCTGCTGCCTTGGCAGGAACTAATGGGGATCCATAATAAACCCCAGGAAGAGTAGCTGCTGCCTTGGCAGGAACTAATGGGGATCCATAATAAACCCCAGGAAGAGTAGCTGCTGCCTTGGCAGGAACTAATGGGGATCCATAATAAACCCCAGGAAGAGTAGCTGCTGCCTTGGCAGGAACTAATGGGGATCCATAATAAACCCCAGGAAGAGTAGCTGCTGCCTTGGCAGGAACTAATGGGGATCCATAATAAACCCCAGGAAGAGTAGCTGCTGCCTTGGCAGGAACTAATGGGGATCCTTAATAAACCCCAGGAAGAGTAGCTGCTGCCTTGGCAGGAACTAATGGGGATCCATAATAAACCCCAGGAAGAGTAGCTGCTGCCTTGGCAGGAACTAATGGGGATCCATAATAAACCCCAGGAAGAGTAGCTGCTGCCTTGACAGGAACTAATGGGGATCCATAATAAACCCCAGGAAGAGTAGCTGCTGCCTTGGCAGGAACTAATGGGGATCTATAATAAACCCCAGGAAGAGTAGCTGCTGCCTTGGCAGGAACTAATGGGGATCCATAATAAACCCCAGGAAGAGTAGCTGCTGCCTTGGCAGGAACTAATGGGGATCCATAATAAACCCCAGGAAGAGTAGCTGCTGCCTTGGCAGGAACTAATGGGGATCCATAATAAACCCCAGGAAGAGTAGCTGCTGCCTTGGCAGGAACTAATGGGGATCCATAATAAACCCCAGGAAGAGTAGCTGCTGCCTTGGCAGGAACTAATGGGGATCCATAATAAACCCCAGGAAGAGTAGCTGCTGCCTTGGCAGGAACTAATGGGGATCCATAATAAACCCCAGGAAGAGTAGCTGCTGCCTTGGCAGGAACTAATGGGGATCCATAATAAACCCCAGGAAGAGTAGCTGCTGCCTTGGCAGGAACTAATGGGGATCCATAATAAACCCCAGGAAGAGTAGCTGCTGCCTTGACAGGAACTAATGGGGATCCATAATAAACCCCAGGAAGAGTAGCTGCTGCCTTGGCAGGAACTAATGGGGATCTATAATAAACCCCAGGAAGAGTAGCTGCTGCCTTGGCAGGAACTAATGGGGATCCATAATAAACCCCAGGAAGAGTAGCTGCTGCCTTGACAGGAACTAATGGGGATCCATAATAAACCCCAGGAAGAGTAGCTGCTGCCTTGACTGTGGTTCAACTCATCCCATAATAAGAATATTGCCCATGATTTTGAAATGAGATGTTTGATGAACAGGTGTCCACATACTTTTGGTCAGGTAGTGTATTTCTGTATTTCATTTTCAATAATTTTGCAAAAGTGTCTTAAAACATGTTTTCGCTTTGTCATTATGGGGTAATGTGGGGAACAAGTCATTATGGGGTGTTGTGGGGAACAAGTCATTATGGGGTGTTGTGGGGAACAAGTCATTATGGGGTAATGTGGGGAACACGTCATTATGGGGTAATGTGGGGAACAAGTCATTATGGGGTAATGTGGGGAACAAGTCATTATGGGGTAATGTGGGGAACAAGTCATTATGGGGTAATGTGGGGAACACGTCATTATGGGGTAATGTGGGGAACACGTCATTATGGGGTAATGTGGGGAACACGTCATTATGGGGTAATGTGGGGAACACGTCATTATGGGGTAATGTGGGGAACACGTCATTATGGGGTAATGTGGGGAACACGTCATTATGGGGTAATGTGGGGAACACGTCATTATGGGGTAATGTGGGGAACACGTCATTATGGGGTAATGTGGGGAACACGTCATTATGGGGTAATGTGGGGAACACGTCATTATGGGGTAATGTGGGGAACACGTCATTATGGGGTAATGTGGGGAACACGTCATTATGGGGTAATGTGGGGAACAAGTCATTATGGGGTAATGTGGGGAACAAGTCATTATGGGGTACACGCCATTATGGGGTAATGCGGGGAACAAGTCATTATGGGGTAATGCGGGGAACAAGTCGTTATGGGGTAATGCGGGGAACAAGTCATTATGGGGTGTTGTGGGGAACAAGTCATTATGGGGTAATGTGGGGAACAAGTCATTATGGGGTAATGTGGGGAACACGTCATTATGGGGTAATGTGGGGACCAAGTCATTATGGGGTAATGTGGGGACCAAGTCATTATGGGGTAATGTGGGGACCAAGTCATTATGGGGTAATGTGGGGAACACGTCATTATGGGGTAATGTGGGGAACACGTCATTATGGGGTAATGTGGGGAACACGTCATTATGGGGTAATGTGGGGAACACGTCATTATGGGGTAATGTGGGGAACACGTCATTATGGGGTAATGTGGGGAACACGTCATTATGGGGTAATGTGGGGAACACGTCATTATGGGGTAATGTGGGGAACACGTCATTATGGGGTAATGTGGGGAACACGTCATTATGGGGTAATGTGGGGAACACGTCATTATGGGGTAATGTGGGGAACACGTCATTATGGGGTAATGTGGGGAACACGTCATTATGGGGTAATGTGGGGAACACGTCATTATGGGGTAATGTGGGGAACACGTCATTATGGGGTAATGTGGGGAACACGTCATTATGGGGTAATGTGGGGAACACGTCATTATGGGGTAATGTGGGGAACACGTCATTATGGGGTAATGTGGGGAACAAGTCATTATGGGGTACACGCCATTATGGGGTAATGCGGGGAACAAGTCATTATGGGGTAATGCGGGGAACAAGTCGTTATGGGGTAATGTGGGGAACACGTCATTATGGGGTAATGTGGGGAACAAGTCATTATGGGGTAATGTGGGGAACAAGTCATTATGGGGTACACGCCATTATGGGGTAATGCGGGGAACAAGTCATTATGGGGTAATGCGGGGACCAAGTCGTTATGGGGTAATGCGGGGAACAAGTCATTATGGGGTGATGTGGGGACCAAGTCATTATGGGGTAATGTGGGGAACACGTCATTATGGGGTAATGTGGGGAACACGTCATTATGGGGTAATGTGGGGAACACGTCATTATGGGGTAATGTGGGGACCACGTCATTATGGGGTAATGTGGGGACCACGTCATTATGGGGTAATGTGGGGAACACGTCATTATGGGGTAATGTGGGGAACACGTCATTATGGGGTAATGTGGGGAACACGTCATTATGGGGTAATGTGGGGAACACGTCATTATGGGGTAATGTGGGGAACACGTCATTATGGGGTAATGTGGGGAACACGTCATTATGGGGTAATGTGGGGAACACGTCATTATGGGGTAATGTGGGGAACACGTCATTATGGGGTAATGTGGGGAACACGTCATTATGGGGTAATGTGGGGAACACGTCATTATGGGGTAATGTGGGGAACACGTCATTATGGGGTAATGTGGGGAACACGTCATTATGGGGTAATGTGGGGAACACGTCATTATGGGGTAATGTGGGGAACACGTCATTATGGGGTAATGTGGGGAACACGTCATTATGGGGTAATGTGGGGACCAAGTCATTATGGGGTAATGTGGGGACCAAGTCATTATGGGGTAATGTGGGGAACACGTCATTATGGGGTAATGTGGGGAACACGTCATTATGGGGTAATGTGGGGAACACGTCATTATGGGGTAATGTGGGGAACACGTCATTATGGGGTAATGTGGGGAACACGTCATTATGGGGTAATGTGGGGAACACGTCATTATGGGGTAATGTGGGGAACACGTCATTATGGGGTAATGTGGGGAACACGTCATTATGGGGAACACGTCATTATGGGGTGTTGTGGGGAACAAGTCATTATGGGGTAATGCGGGGAACAAGTCATTATGGGGTAATGCGGGGAACACGTCATTATGGGGTAATGCGGGGAACACGTCGTTATGGGGTAATGCGGGGAACACGTCGTTATGGGGTAATGCGGGGAACACGTCGTTATGGGGTAATGCGGGGAACACGTCGTTATGGGGTAATGCGGGGAACACGTCGTTATGGGGTAATGCGGGGAACACGTCGTTATGGGGTAATGCGGGGAACACGTCGTTATGGGGTAATGCGGGGAACACGTCGTTATGGGGTAATGCGGGGAACACGTCGTTATGGGGTAATGCGGGGAACACGTCGTTATGGGGTAATGCGGGGAACACGTCGTTATGGGGTAATGCGGGGAACACGTCGTTATGGGGTAATGCGGGGAACACGTCATTATGGGGTGTGAATACTTTCTGAAGGCCCTGTATGTGACGTAGTACGCAATTCTCCGGGGGAAACAGTTTTTGCGCTACTTTCAGAGGTACTGGTTAAGAAGTATACAAAAGTATCAGAGAATCCCTCAGATCTGTTATTTTGGCCTGTCTGGTCCCCCACAGGGCTGTAGAGCTGTCACAGAGACAGACTGGGAAGGGCTGTAGGGCTGTCACAGAGACAGACTGGGAAGGGCTTATGCTCAGCTTGTTATGCTCTTATGGAGGATTGGCTGTAATTTTGCAATCAAAATGTTATCCCAAAATAATTTTGAAACTACTAAAGGAATCATGTTTGGTAATGAAACTGTATTTCTACTGCTCACAGCATCTGATGTCTGTGTCTCTCTCTCTGTGTCTCTCTCTGTGTCTGTCTCTCTCTCTCTCTGTCTCTCTCTGTCTGTCTCTCTGTCTCTCTGTGTCTCTCTCTGTCTCTCTGTGTCTGTCTCTCTGTCTCTCTCTGTGTCTCTCTGTGTCTCTCTCTGTGTCTCTCTCTGTGTCTCTCCCTGTCTCTCACTGTCTCTCTCTGTCTCTCTCTGTCTCTGTGTCTCTCTCTCTCTCTCTCTCTGTGTCTCTCTCCCTCTCTCTCTCTCTCTCTCTCTCTCTCTCTCTCTCTCTCTCTCTCTCTCTCTCTCTCTCTCTCTCTCTCTCTCTCTCTGTGTCTCTCTCTCTCTCTCTCTCTGTGTGTCTCTCTCTCTCTCTGTGTCTCTCTCTGTCTCTCTCTGTCTCTCTCTCAGATGAGACGGAGCTGAAGGACTGTCTGATGGTGCTGGTAGATGACCAACAGAAGCTATCGGCCCAGATGGCTAAGAGCACGTTGTCTGCCCTGCGTCTACGCCAGCGCCTGGTCATCCTAGAGAGATACCTCATATCCCTGAGCCACAGCATGATGGAAGAGAAGTACAAGGTCCGCTGGAAGAGCCCCCCCAGCCCCCCTCCACCCATCGTAGACAACAAGAGGTACGCTGTAAACCGCTCTCATACACTAGTGATAGTACAGGAAGCATCAGCCATGGTTCTCTCATCTCACTGTGAGCTACGCTGACTACATTTCCCCCTTAGAGGATCGGCTTGATCCGAGTCGTGTGTCATCTTGGAGTTAAAGGTGTCTCTCTCTCTCTCTCTAGCCCCCGGCCAGCCAGTAAGGGTGTGGAAGGTTTGGCCAGAGTCGGCTCCAGAGCAGCTCTCTCCTTCGCCTTTGCCTTCCTACGACGAGCCTGGAGGTCTGGTAAGCATCCTCTCCATCGTCTAGACAACCCTTCACTTAGTCTGTATACAGCCTCCTCTCCATCGTCTAGACAACCCTTCACTTAGTCTGTATACAGCATCCTCTCCATCGTCTAGAAAACCCTTCACTTAGTCTGTATACAGCCTCCTCTCCATCGTCTAGACAACCCTTCACTTAGTCTGTATACAGCCTCCTCTCTATCGTCTAGACAACCCTTCACTTAGTCTGTATACAGCCTCCTCTCCATCGTCTAGACACAACCCTTCACTTAGTCTGTATACAGCCTCCTCTCCATCGTCTAGACAACCCTTCACTTAGTCTGTATACAGCCTCCTCTCCATCGTCTAGACAACCCTTCACTTAGTCTGTATACAGCCTCCTCTCTATCGTCTAGACAACCCTTCACTTAGTCTGTATACAGCATCCTCTCTATCGTCTAGACAACCCTTCACTTAGTCTATAAAAATGTGTATCTGCGCCAAAACGCAATTACTTTTCATCCTGTAGGTCGTCCTCCATCTTGTTTTATAATAGTGAGTCAACATGTTTTCAGCACTTTTATTTACATGACTGATTTAAAACACATTTTCTCATATTATTCGTCTTTGCAACAGAGCAATATGTTCTGAACATCAAATCGCAGTATCGTATCGCAATACATCTAGAATGGTGAGAATCACAATACATCTAGAATGGTGAGAATCACAATACATCTAGAATGGTGAGAATCACAATACATCTAGAATGGTGAGAATCACAATACATCTAGAATGGTGAGAATCACAATACATCTAGAATGGTGAGAATCACAATACATCTAGAATGGTGAGAATCACAATACATCTAGAATGGTGAGAATCACAATACATCTAGAATGGTGAGAATCACAATACATCTAGAATGGTGAGAATCACAATACATCTAGAATGGTGAGAATCACAATACATCTAGAATGGTGAGAATCACAATACATCTAGAATGGTGAGAATCACAATACATCTAGAATGGTGAGAATCACAATACATCTAGAATGGTGAGAATCACAATACATCTAGAATGGTGAGAATCACAATACATCTAGAATGGTGAGAATCACAATACATCTAGAATGGTGAGAATCACAATACATCTAGAATGGTGAGAATCACAATACATCTAGAATGGTGAGAATCACAATACATCTAGAATGGTGAGAATCACAATACATCTAGAATGGTGAGAATCACAATACATCTAGAATGGTGAGAATCACAATACATCTAGAATGGTGAGAATCACAATACATCTAGAATGGTGAGAATCACAATACATCTAGAATGGTGAGAATCACAATACATCTAGAATGGTGAGAATCACAATACATCTAGAATGGTGAGAATCACAATACATCTAGAATGGTGAGAATCACAATACATCTAGAATGGTGAGAATCACAATACATCTAGAATGGTGAGAATCACAATACATCTAGAATGGTGGGAATCACAATACATCTAGAATGGTGGGAATCACAATACATCTAGAATGGTGAGAATCACAATACATCTAGAATGGTGAGAATCACAATACATCTAGAATGGTGAGAATCACAATACATATCGTATTGGCGCCTCAGTATGGTGATAATATCTTATTGTGAGGTCCCTGGTGGTTCCCAGCCCTAGTGTCCTGTGTGTCTTAACATATTGGTACTTTGATCAGGTGACGACGCGGACCTGTGCAGTGAGCTGCTCCAGGAGTCCCTGGACGCTCTGCGGGCCCTCCCAGAAGCCACTCTGTTTGACGAGGGCACCGTGTCGTCTGTCTGGCTGGAGGTCGTGGAGAGAGCCACCAAGTTCCTCAGGTCAGTAGTACCTGCTGCCTGGGTTGTCCTGGCCTAGCTCCCAGCACTGACTGTTCCTCAGGCCTTCCTGCTGCCTGGGTTGTCCTGGCCTAGCTCCCAGCACTGACTGTTCCTCAGGCCTTCCTGCTGCCTGGGTTGTCCTGGCCTAGCTCCCAGCACTGACTGTTCCTCAGGCCTTCCTGCTGCCTGGGTTGTCCTGGCCTAGCTCCCAGCACTGACTGTTCCTCAGGCCTTCCTGCTGCCTGGGTTGTCCTGGCCTAGCTCCCAGCACTGACTGTTCCTCAGGCCTTCCTGCTGCCTGGGTTGTCCTGGCCTAGCTCCCAGCACTGACTGTTCCTCAGGCCTTCCTGCTGCCTGGGTTGTCCTGGCCTAGCTCCCAGCACTGACTGTTCCTCAGGCCTTCCTGCTGCCTGGGTTGTCCTGTGACGTCCATGGTTCTGCCAGCGACGTGTTATTGAAACTGTGTGGTTGGTTTTCAGTGACGTGTTATTGAAACTTTGTGGTTGGTTTTCAGTGACGTGTTATTGAAACTTTGTGGTTGGTTTTCAGTGACGTGTTATTGAAACGGTGTGGTTGGTTTTCAGTGACGTGTTATTGAAACGGTGTGGTTGGTTTTCAGGGACGTGTTATTGAAACGGTGTGGTTGGTTTTCAGTGACGTGTTATTGAAACTTTGTGGTTGGTTTTCAGTGACGTGTTATTGAAACTGTGTGGTTGGTTTTCAGTGACGTGTTATTGAAACTGTGTGGTTGGTTTTCAGTGACGTGTTATTGAAACTGTATGGTTGGTTTTCAGGGACGTGTTATTGAAACTGTATGGTTGGTTTTCAGTGACGTGTCATTGAAACGGTGTGGTTGGTTTTCAGTGATGTCCATGGAAGTGGCAGTACCAAAGGCAGCATCCCACTACAGGACCAACACCTGGCCTTGGCCATCCTGCTGGAGCTGGCAGTACAGAGGGGCACTCTGAGGTAGGACCACTGCTTATAAATATACGTTTAGTATAACTGTAAGAAGTCTAAGATGTGTTAATGAAATGATATCCAGCTCAGGGCTCCAGCTGTGCATGGGGTTTCCTAACTAGCTAGATGTCAACATCACCAATGTCTTTTGAGGTGGAGACGAGGAAACAATAAACATATTTTTGGGATTCATTCTCTGTGACTGCACCTACCACACCCCTCATATCATACAGTACCTACCACACCCCTCATATCATACTGCACCTACCACACCCCTCATATCATACAGTACCTACCACACCCCTCATATCATACAGTACCTACCACACCCCTCATATCATACAGTACCTACCACACCCCTCATATCATACAGTACCTACCACACCCCTCATATCATACAGTACCTACCACACCCCTCATATCATACAGTACCTACCACACCCCTCATATCATACAGTACCTACCACACCCCTCATATCATACAGTACCTACCACACCCCTCATATCATACAGTACCTACCACACCCCTCATATCATACAGTACCTACCACACCCCTCATATCATACAGTACCTACCACACCCCTCATATCATACAGCACCTACCACACCCCTCATATCATACAGTACCTACCACACCCCTCATATCATACAGCACCTACCACACCCCTCATATCATACAGTACCTACCACACCCCTCATATCATACAGCACCTACCGCACCCCTCATATCATACAGTACCTACCGCACCCCTCATATCATACAGTACCTACCGCACCCCTCATATCATACAGTACCTACCACACCCCTCATATCATACAGTACCTACCACACCCCTCATATCATACAGCACCTACCACACCCCTCATATCATACAGCACCTACCACACCCCTCATATCATACAGTACCTACCACACCCCTCATATCATACAGTACCTACCACACCCCTCATATCATACAGTACCTACCACACCCCTCATATCATACAGTACCTACCACACCCCTCATATCATACAGTACCTACCACACCCCTCATATCATACAGTACCTACCACACCCCTCATATCATACAGTACCTACCACACCCCTCATATCATACAGTACCTACCACACCCCTCATATCATACAGTACCTACCACACCCCTCATATCATACAGTACCTACCACACCCCTCATATCATACAGTACCTACCACACCCCTCATATCATACAGTACCTACCACACCCCTCATATCATACAGTACCTACCACACCCCTCATATCATACAGTACCTACCACACCCCTCATATCATACAGTACCTACCACACCCCTCATATCATACTGCACCTACCACACCCCTCATATCATACAGTACATATCATACAGTACCTACCACACCCCTCATATCATACAGTACCTACCACACCCCTCATATCATACAGTACCTACCACACCCCTCATATCATACTGCACCTACCACACCCCTCATATCATACAGTACCTACCACACCCCTCATATCATACAGTACCTACCACACCCCTCATATCATACAGTACCTACCACACCCCTCATATCATACTGCACCTACCACACCCCTCATATCATACTGCACCTACCACACCCCTCATATCATACAGTACCTACCCCTCATATCATACGGTACCTACCCCTCATATCATACAGTACCTACCACACCCCTCATATCATACAGCACCTACCACACCCCTCATATCATACAGTACCTACCACACCCCTCATATCATACAGCACCTACCCCTCATATCATACAGCACCTACCCCTCATATCATACAGTACCTACCCCTCATATCATACAGTACCTACCACACCCCTCATATCATACAGTACCTACCCCTCATATCATACAGTACCTACCACACCCCTCATATCATACAGCACCTACCCCTCATATCATACAGTACCTACCCCTCATATCATACAGTACCTACCACACCCCTCATATCATACAGTACCTACCCCTCATATCATACAGTACCTACCCCTCCCCTCATATCATACAGTACCTACCACACCCCTCATATCATACAGTACCTACCACACCCCTCATATCATACTGCACCTACCCCACCCCTCATATCATACAGTACCTACCACACCCCTCATATCATACAGTACCTACCACACCCCTCATATCATACAGTACCTACCACACCCCTCATATCATACAGTACCTACCACACCCCTCATATCATACAGTACCTACCACACCTCTCATATCATACTGCACCTACCACACCCCTCATATCATACTGCACCTACCACACCCCTCATATCATACAGTACCTACCACACCCCTCATATCATACAGTACCTACCACACCCCTCATATCATACAGTACCTACCACACCCCTCATATCATACAGCACCTACCCCTCATATCATACAGCACCTACCCCTCATATCATACAGTACCTACCACACCCCTCATATCATACAGTACCTACCACACCCCTCATATCATACAGTACCTACCACACCCCTCATATCATACAGTACATATCATACAGCACCTACCACACCCCTCATATCATACAGTACCTACCACACCCCTCATATCATACAGTACCTACCACACCCCTCATATCATACAGTACCTACCACACCCCTCATATCATACAGTACCTACCACACCCCTCATATCATACTGCACCTACCACACCCCTCATATCATACTGCACCTACCACACCCCTCATATCATACTGCACCTACCCCTCATATCATACAGTACCTACCACACCCCTCATATCATACTGCACCTACCACACCCCTCATATCATACTGCACCTACCACACCCCTCATATCATACAGTACATATCATACAGCACCTACCACACCCCTCATATCATACAGCACCTACCACACCCCTCATATCATACAGTACCTACCACACCCCTCATATCATACTGCACCTACCACACCCCTCATATCATACAGTACCTACCACACCCCTCATATCATACAGTACCTACCACACCCCTCATATCATACAGTACCTACCACACCCCTCATATCATACAGCACCTACCACACCCCTCATATCATACAGCACCTACCACACCCCTCATATCATACAGCACCTACCACACCCCTCATATCATACAGCACCTACCACACCCCTCATATCATACAGCACCTACCACACCCCTCATATCATACAGTACCTACCACACCCCTCATATCATACAGTACCTACCACACCCCTCATATCATACAGTACCTACCACACCCCTCATATCATACAGTACCTACCACACCCCTCATATCATACAGTACATATCATACAGTACCTACCACACCCCTCATATCATACTGCACCTACCACACCCCTCATATCATACAGTACCTACCACACCCCTCATATCATACAGCACCTACCACACCCCTCATATCATACAGTACATATCATACAGTACCTACCACACCCCTCATATCATACTGCACCTACCACACCCCTCATATCATACAGTACCTACCACACCCCTCATATCATACAGTACATATCATACAGTACCTACCACACCCCTCATATCATACAGCACCTACCACACCCCTCATATCATACAGTACATATCATACTGCACCTACCACACCCCTCATATCATACAGTACCTACCACACCCCTCATATCATACAGCACCTACCACACCCCTCATATCATACAGTACCTACCACACCCCTCATATCATACAGTACCTGGCCTCTTTGGCCGGTCCTCTCCAGCCAGCTACTGTCTACTGTCCTGCTACTGCTGCGTCAGTGGGACAACACTTACCATGCCCATAGTATCGTATTCTAGTTCCTCTATTCTCTTCTCCAGCCAGCTGCTGTCTGCCGTCCTGCTGCTGCTGCGTCTGTGGGACAGTGGGACCAGGGAGATGGACAATGAGCGCTCCACCCAGGGGACCAGCGCCCCCCTCCTCCCCCTCCTGCAGCGTTTTCACAACATCCACAGCAGCAAGGAGGAACCCAGCCCTGATGAGGAGATGGAGGTGAGCTCAGGGCCTGTATTCATAATGCTTTTCTGTATAAAGCTGATTTTAGGATCAGTTTTACCTTTTTAGATCACAATCAATAGGATT
The DNA here is from genome assembly GCF_045679555.1 of Salvelinus alpinus. NCBI lineage: Eukaryota > Metazoa > Chordata > Actinopteri > Salmoniformes > Salmonidae > Salvelinus > Salvelinus alpinus. The sequence continues at coordinate 56,106,854 of NC_092101.1, forward strand.
TACCTGGACATGGGAGACCTGATCCTAGAGCAGCACTCTGAGACACCTGGTCTCATTACTCTCCAGGTCCTGGGTTGCATCAAAACCCATTTATTTGTCTGTCTTCTAAACTAAGTACTAAGCCTAAGCAAATACAGAGCCTTCAGGAAGTATTCACACCCCTTGACTTTATCCACATGTTGTTGTGTTACAGCCTGAGTTTAAAATGGATTACATTGAGATGTTTTGGGGGGACTGGCCTACACACAATACCCCATAATATCAGTGGAGTTATGTTTTTCGAAAAGCTAATATGTCTTGAGTCAATAGGTATTCACCCCCTTTGTTATGGCCTAAATAACTTTGGGCGTTCTACTAAGCTGTCTATAATTGTTTTAAGAAGGTCATGCCAAGGATCTTTTCGCTACTTGATTTGGAATTAAGACCACTTGAAGTATCAACAAAAAAAATCTCTTATTCAATGCGTTTCTATGGGCTAATAGCAGTAAGGCCAAATTCAACGTTTCATCAATATTTTTTCTATATACAGTGGGGCAAAAAAGTATTTAGTCAGCCACCAATTGTGCAAGTTCTCCCACTTAAAAAGATGAGAGAGGCCTGTAATTTTCATCATAGGTACACTTCAACTATGACAGACAAAATGAGGGAAACATTTCCAGAAAATCACATTGTAGGATTTTTTATGAATTTATTAGCAAATTATGGTGGAAAATAAGTTTTATAATGTGACGTCATTATGGGGTATCGGGACGTCATTATGGGGTACCGGGACATCATTAGGAGGTACCGGGACGTCATTAGGAGGTACCGGGACGTCATTAGGAGGTATTGTGTGTAGATGGATGAGACACCAATTGACTCCATTGTGAATTCAAGCTGTAACACAATAAAATGTAAGTCAAAGGATATGAATCCTTTCTGAAGGATACTGCCTTCAGTTCACAGTCGTTTCCTCTGTTCTTCCTCCCCAGATCCTGGGGGCCCCTCTGAGTCCCAATGAGAGTTTCCTGCGCTACCTGACGCTGCCCCAGGACAATGACTTGGCTATCGACCTGAGACAGACGGCTGTGGTCATCATGGCTCACCTGGACCGCCTGGCCGCCCCCTGCTCTCCCTCGCACTGCAGCTCCCCCACCTCCCACAAGGTACTACTACCGTCTGGACTCGGCCCTGCTACTGTGTGCTGTACACTGTTAAGACAGCTCTACTCAGCTTCCCTGTCTTCAGTGTTTCCGTTGATCAGCATCGGGTATCTGTAAGGCTCTCCTCAGATTTAATGATCTTTCGTTTCTTTGAGAAGTCTAAAGAGCATGCTTGGAGCTTTTTCTTGAAACTATGAGAGCCAGGATTAGGGCTGCACAATTAAATCAAATTTGTGATATCGACATGTGCAATATCCATATCGTAAGATGCTGCAATGTCTTTCTCTCTCAAATGCTACGTGTTACACGGTTTTATAGTTTTACTCTGTCGTCTCACTCCAGTCCCCCCCTCTCTCTCATGCGGCTGCTTGCTTCAGACATACGTGACACACCAAGCCCCACCCCCTGTCACTCAATCAGGAGAAAATGGCTGCTTCAGTCTGCACGCTTCTGTTAGCTAGCCCATGCAGTCAAGAAACAAGAACAATGCTGCTTTCAACTTTGCTTCTTCATATCCACCATGTTTTCTGTATCTTTATCTCTGCAAACCGCTACTTAGTTAGTCTTACCAACCTCCACATGTCTAAAAACATTTGCAGTAGCTGCTAATGGCTAACTAGCTAGCTGGCTAGCTAAATGCATTGAGCTAGCAAAGATCGCTAGATTCAGATGCTCTGAATTAGAGAGGAATAGGTGAAGCATATTCTAAGAAACGGGCGGCAGCTAGCTTTGCGGTTATAGAGTAGCGTTGGGCCAGTAATCGAAAGGTCGCTGGTTCGAATACCCCTAGCACACAAGGTGAAAAATGTGTCGATGTGCCCTTGAGCAAGGCCCTTAACCCTAATTTGCTCCAGGGGCGCTGTACTACCATGGCTGACCCTGTAAAACAACACATTTCACTGCACCTATCTGGTGTGACAATAAAACATGATTTTTTTTTACTGAATATAACATCTCAATTCAAATGTAATTAGGGTTCCCTGGGAACCGCTGACCAACACTTTGGTTTCTACTCTGTCACAACTCCTACTATACTGACCTTTTCATTCATTGTCATGCCAACCAACACCAACCATAGAATTAGAAGATCCTATTCATTATATTTCTATAATAATAACATAGTATATATTAATATCATATGCCATTTAGCAGACGCTTTCATCCAGAGACACTTATAGTCATGTATTCATACATTGTTTACGTATGAGAGGGTTCTGGTTCCGCCAACCTGGCGCCCGAAGTGTTTTTGATCTAAATAGCAATATTTTAAAAAATTGCAATTTTGAATTTTGGACCATATCGTGCAGGATGTTGTGATTTGTAAATGGAAGCCTTCACTCTGTTACTAACTTCTCTCTCTCTGTCTGTGCGTTACTAACTTCTCTCTCTCTGTCTGTGCGTTCTGTTGGAGGACCATGGCAACATGCAGGTAAATTATGAAGCCATGTGTTATGCATGAAGGACTTAATGTGATGGTTTTATAAAGCTTATTCTTGCAACAGTAAGATGTGTGTTGATTACGTAGGTATATTTCACTGGTCGTCCCCAAAGCCAACTCCTCCTTTGGCCGCCTTTCCTTCCAGTTCTCTGCTGCCAATGACTGGAACGAACTGCAAAAATCACTGAAGCTGGAGTCTTATATCTCCCTCACTAACTTTGAGCATCATCTGTCAGAGCAGCTCACAGATCACTGCAGCTGTACATAGCCCATCTGTAAATAGCCCATCCAACTACCTCATCCCCATACTGTTATTAATTTTTTTTATGTTATATTAGAATAGCATTTATATATGTTATATTGGAATATAATTTATATATGTTATATTAGAATATCATTTATATATGTTATATTAGAATATCATTTATATATGTTATATTAGGATATATGTTATATTGGAATATCATTTATGTTATATTAGAATATCATTTATATATGTTAAATTAGAATATCATTTATATATGTTAAATTAGAATATCATTTATATATGTTAAATTAGAATATCATTTATATATGTTAAATTAGAATATAATTTATATATGTTATATTAGAATATCATTTATATATGTTATATTAGAATATCATTTATATATGTTATATTAGAATAGCATTTATATATGTTAAATTAGAATATCATTTATATATGTTATATTAGAATATTATTTACATATAACTGTATTCTCCATCATAGGATTTCCTTTTCCATTAACCCCTTCAATGCTACGACTACTTCATACTGTGTAGACCACTGAAGCACCAATGGCATCGCTGCATTAACCCTGTCTCTCCCGCCCCCAGGGCACTCTGCAGGAGGTGATTGGCTGGGGGCTGCTAGGCTGGAAGCTGTATGCCAACGTGAACGGTCCGGTGCAGTGCAAGGCTCTGTCGGGCCTTGGGGTTTCCCAGATAGTCTGTTCCGAGAAGGGCTTCCTCATCCTGGCTAGCAGTGGAGCCGTCTACACACAGAACTACAAGAGCACCACACTGGTAGGAAGCAGTCACTCACTGGAGTTCATTCTGTCACCACACTGGTAGGAAGCAGTCACTCACTGGAGCTCATTCTGTCACCACACTGGTAGGAGGCAGTCACTCACTGGAGCTCATTCTGTCACCACACTGGTAGGAAGCAGTCACTCACTGGAGCTCATTCTGTCACCACACTGGTAGGAAGCAGTCACTCACTGGAGCTCATTCTGTCACCACACTGGTAGGAAGCAGTCACTCACTGGAGCTCATTCTGTCACCACACTGGCAGGAAGCAGTCACTCACTGGAGCTCATTCTGTCACCACACTGGTAGGAGGCAGTCACTCACTGGAGCTCATTCTGTCACCACACTGGTAGGAAGCAGTCACTCACTGGAGCTCGTTCTGTCACCACACTGGTAGGAAGCAGTCACTCACTGGAGCTCGTTCTGTCACCACACTGGTAGGAAGCAGTCACTCACTGGAGCTCATTCTGTCACCACACTGGTAGGAAGCAGTCACTCACTGGAGCTCATTCTGTCACCACACTGGTAGGAAGCAGTCACTCACTGGAGCTCATTCTGTCACCACACTGGTAGGAAGCAGTCACTCACTGGAGTTCATTCTGTCACCACACTGGTAGGAAGCAGTCACTCACTGGAGCTCATTCTGTCACCACACTGGTAGGAGGCAGTCACTCACTGGAGCTCATTCTGTCACCACACTGGTAGGAAGCAGTCACTCACTGGAGCTCATTCTGTCACCATTCTGTCTCCCTGTGACTAGCACCCGTTGTCTCTCTCTGTGTGACTAGCACCGTATCAATGCCCATGATTTGGAATGAGACGTTGGACGAGCAGGTGTCCACATACTTTTGGTCATTTATGTTAATCTCAAAATTCGAAATGCACTCGCGCATCTGAGCTATCTCTGTTGCAGGTGTATGGTAACCGTTGAATAAGATGAGAACAAAGAAGAAACCACACCACTGCTCTTTATTTACATAATGCTTAAGAGCAGTGATACTAGCAAGAGCAGCAGTATGTTCAACTCCGACAGGAAATGTGTGTATTTCATACATCAGCCGTAATGAAAAAGATATTGATCACTTCAGTGCTGATGAGGATATTGTTGTTGTCGTACTAGGCTCCCGTGCTGGTCCACGCCCATATTGATCACTTCAGTGCTGATGAGGATATTGTTGTTGTCGTACTAGGCTCCCGTGCTGGTCCACGCCCTGACCTCCAGGAAGATAGTGAAGCTGGCAGCACATCCAGACGGGCAGCACTACCTGGCCCTGTCGGCCAACGGAGAGGTCTTCTCCTGGGGCTGTGGAGACGGAGGTCGCCTTGGCCATGGAGACACCACGTAAGTTATTACGCTACCCTCAAAAACATGCATACGACCAGATTTCTTCTGCATGTCTACTAAGTTGATAAATCCAGTTACTGTCTGACACCTCCGCAGTTACATTTACGTCACCGGCTCACCACACCAGCTCATCACCAGCATAGCCTGCTAAGGTTCCTCTGCTCCTAGCTGTCCGAGGTAACATAACCTGTTCCTCTCCCCCACCAGGTATCTGGAGGAGCCAGCAGTGATCACAGCGTTCACAGGGAAGCAGACGGGGAAGAATGTGGTGCAGGTAGCCTGTGGGAGCACCTACAGCGCTGCCATCACAGCTGATGGAGAGTTGTACACCTGGGGCAGGGGCAACTACGGACGGCTGGGACACGGTGAGGCCTCTCCTTTACCTGTTTCTCCTGGTCACACTACTGGACTAGACCTGACCACTACTGGACTAGACCTGACCACTACTGGACTAGACCTGACCACTATTGGACTAGACCTGACCACTACTGGACTAGACCTGACCACTACTGGACTAGACCTGACCACTACTGGACTAGACCTGACCACTACTGGACTAGACCTGACCACTACTGGACTAGACCTGACCACTACTGGACTAGACCTGACCACTACTGGACTAGACCTGACCACTACTGGACTAGACCTGACCACTATTGGACTAGACCTGACCACTACTGGACTAGATCTGACCACTACTGGACTAGACCTGACCACTACTGGACTAGACCTGACCACTACTGGACTAGACCTGACCACTACTGGACTAGACCTGACCACTACTGGACTAGACCTGACCACTACTGGACTAGACCTGACCACTACTGGACTAGACCTGACCACTATTGGACTAGACCTGACCACTACTGGACTAGACCTAACCACTACTGGACTAGACCTGACCACTACTGGACTAGACCTGACCACTACTGGACTAGACCTGACCACTACTGGACTAGACCTGACCACTACTGGACTAGACCTGACCACTACTGGACTAGACCTGACCACTACTGGACTAGACCTGACCACTACTGGACTAGACCTGACCACTACTGGACTAGACCTGACCACTACTGGACTAGCCCTGACCACTACTGGACTAGACCTGACCACTACGGGACTAGCCCTGACCACTACGGGACTAGACCCGACCACTGCTGGACTAGACCCGACCACTGCTGGACTAGACCCGACCACTGCTGGACTAGACCCGACCACTGCTGGACTAGACCCGACCACTGCTGGACTAGACCCGACCACTGCTGGACTAGACCCGACCACTACTGGACTAGACCCGACCACTACTGGACTAGACCCGACCACTACTGGACTAGACCTGACCACTACTGGACTAGACCTGACCACTACTGGACTAGACCTGACCACTACTGGACTAGACCTAACCACTACTGGACTAGACCTAACCACTACTGGACTAGACCTGACCACTACTGGACTAGACCTAACCACTACTGGACTAGACCTGACCACTACTGGACTAGACCTGACCACTACTGGACTAGACCTGACCACTACTGGACTAGACCTGACCACTACTGGACTAGACCTGACCACTACTGGACTAGACCTGACCACTACTGGACTAGACCTGACCACTACTGGACTAGACCTGACCACTACTGGACTAGACCTGACCACTACTGGACTAGACCTGACCACTACTGGACTAGACCTGACCACTACTGGACTAGACCTCACCACTACTGGACTAGACCTCACCACTACTGGACTAGACCTCACCACTACTGGACTAGACCTAACCACTACTGGACTAGACCTAACCACTACTGGACTAGACCTGACCACTACTGGACTAGACCTAACCACTACTGGACTAGACCTGACCACTACTGGACTAGACCTGACCACTACTGGACTAGACCTGACCACTACTGGACTAGACCTAACCACTACTGGACTAGACCTAACCACTACTGGACTAGACCTAACCATTCAGAGCTGCACTTTAAACTCTGACTTTATTATGAGGACAAGCATAGCTTTCTATTCCTTATCATGATATTAAACATCAGCTAATGTCTTCCTGTATTAGAATGATGTCCTTGAGTCTGGGCTTGTGACTGACCATGTTGTCTCTGTAGGTTCCAGTGAAGACCAGACTATTCCCATGCTGGTGACCGCTCTGAAGGGGTTGAAGGTGCTGGATGTGGCCTGTGGCAGTGGAGATGCACAGACCCTGGCTGTCACAGAGAACGGTGAGAGGAGAGAGGGTCTGAGACACTAGGATCAATTACTACTGGGGTCTGAGACACTAGGATCAATTACTATGGAATACTGGGGTCTGAGACACTAGGATCAATTACTACTGGGGTCTGAGACACTAGGATCAATTACTACTGGGGTCTGAGACACTAGGATCAATTACTACGGAAACTGGGGACACTAGGATCAATTACTATGGAATACTGGGGTCTGAGACACTAGGATCAATTACAATGGAATATTTACTGGGCCTTATCCTTCACTGTCATATATGTTAATTAATGTGACACACTATTTGATTGAAAGTTGTAAGACAGAGTATTTGCCTGTAGTAGACAGAGTATTTGCCTGTAGTAGACAGAGTATTTGCCTGTAGTAGACAGAGTATTTGCCTGTAGTAGAAAGTAATTTTCCTGTAGTAGATTTGAAGGTGTCACACCTTTTCCATATTTGACCCCATTGTAATGTTAGCTCTTTTACCACCCTCCCCTCTCTCCCTCCAGGCCGGGTGTGGTCGTGGGGGGATGGGGACTATGGGAAGCTGGGTCGTGGAGGCAGCGACGGATGTAAGACCCCAAAGCTGGTGGAGAAGCTTCAGGACCTGGATATAGTGAAGGTGTGCTGTGGCAGTCAGTTCTCTGTAGCGCAGACCAAGGATGGACAGGTGTACACCTGGGGGAAGGGAGACAACCAGCGTCTCGGCCACGGTACCGAGGAACATGTCCGCTACCCCAAACTGCTGGACAGTCTACAAGGTTAGTAGCCTTTCGGCTCAGTAATCCGTAGGTTTACAACATGCTGTTGATTACTGAAGTGGGGAGGATTCCTAGTTGGAGGTTTCCCATTCCATCCTGATTCCAGAATTCGTATTTACAATGATGGCCTGCTAAAGTGTTTTTATAAATCCCCTTAACGTTCCTATGGTTGGAACATGCCTCATAAAATAACTTCCAGGAATTTAAAGAATTACGTTTATGGTTAAATAGTTTCAAAATGTGGACTGCCTCAGCTCAAGGTTGCAATGCGCAACAGACACGGGTCTTTGTCGCCTGTCAGAACAACAGACACGGGTCTTTGTCTCCTGTCAGAACAACAGACACGGGTCTTTGTCTCCTGTCAGAACAACAGACACGGGTCTTTGTCTCCTGTCAGAACAACAGACACGGGTCTTTGTCTCCTGTCAGAACAACAGACACGGGTCTTTGTCTCCTGTCAGAACAACAGACACGGGTCTTTGTCTCCTGTCAGAACAACAGACACGGGTCTTTGTCTCCTGTCAGAACAACAGACACGGGCCTTAGTCTCCTGTCAGAACAACAGACACGGGTCTTTGTCTCCTGTCAGAACAACAGACACGGGCCTTTGTCTCCTGTCAGAACAACAGACACGGGCCTTAGTCTCCTGTCAGAACAACAGACACGGGCCTTAGTCTCCTGTCAGAACAACAGACACGGGCCTTTGTCTCCTGTCAGAACAACAGACACGGGCCTTAGTCTCCTGTCAGAACAACAGACACGGGCCTTTGTCTCCTGTCAGAACAACAGACACGGGCCTTAGTCTCCTGTCAGAACAACAGACACGGGCCTTTGTCTCCTGTCAGAACAACAGACACGGGCCTTTGTCTCCTGTCAGAACAACAGACACGGGTCTTAGTCTCCTGTCAGAACAACAGACACGGGTCTTTGTCTCCTGTCAGAACAACAGACGCGGGCCTTTCAGTGATAGACTGTAGTTAATACCATAGACTACCACCTACACTTTGACCTGTAGGCTAGTTATTTATGTACATTGGCATACACTAATGTTTTCCTATATAGAATAATCTAGTGTTTTTCTGGATTTCTGGGAAAAATGCGAACTTCCATCCCATTTAAAGGAATTGTGGTGATATAGAGGGACTCTTAGTATCCCTGTCTCTTTGTCCTTTACCTCTAGGGAAGAAAGTGGTGGACATCGCGGTCGGCTCCACTCACTGCCTGGCTCTGACTGATGAAGGAGAGGTCCACAGCTGGGGCAGCAACGACAAGCTACAGCACTTTGATACGCTGTTCTCCAACAAGAAGCAGCCCAAGGCCCTGCCAGGCCTCAACTCCAAACACATAGTGGGCGTCTCCTGTGGGCCAGGACAGGTGAGAGAGTTCAGGTGTCTTTCACCTGCGGAATAATGTCAGGTTTAGGTATATAGAAATTACAAAGGATAACCTTTGCTGTTAAGCTGGGATGGACAACTTGGATGGGGGGTGGGGCAACACTTGGATGGGGGGTGGGGCAACACTTGGATGGGGGGTGGGGCAACACTTGGATGGGGGGTGGGGCAACACTTGGATGGGGGGTGGGGCAACACTTGGATGGGGGTGGGGCAACACTTGGATGGGGGGTGGGGCAACACTTGGATGGGGTGGGGCAACACTTGGATGGGGGTGGGGCAACACTTGGATGGGGTGGGGCAACACTTGGATGGGGGTGGGGCAACACTTGGATGGGGCAACACTTGGATGGGGGTGGGGCAACACTTGGATGGGGGATGGGGCAACACTTGGATGGGGGATGGGGCAACACTTGGATGGGGGGTGGGGCAACACTTGGATGGGGCAACACTTGGATGGGGGGTGGGGCAACACTTGGATGGGGGGTGGGGCAACACTTGGATGGGGGGTGGGGCAACACTTGGATGGGGGGTGGGGCAACACTTGGATGGGGGGTGGGGCAACACTTGGATGGGGGATGGGGCAACACTTGGATGGGGGTGGGGCAACACTTGGATGGGGGTGGGGCAACACTTGGATGGGGGATGGGGCAACACTTGGATGGGGGTGGGGCAACACTTGGATGGGGAATGGGGCAACACTTGGATGGGGCAACACTTGGATGGGGGTGGGGCAACACTTGGATGGGGATGGGGCAACACTTGGATGGGGGTGGGGCAACACTTGGATGGGGGTGGGGCAACACTTGGATGGGGCAACACTTGGATGGGGCAACACTTGGATGGGGGATGGGGCAACACTTGGATGGGGGGTGGGGCAACACTTGGATGGGGGATGGGGCAACACTTGGATGGGGGGTGGGGCAACACTTGGATGGGGGTGGGGCAACACTTGGATGGGGCAACACTTGGATGGGGGGCGGGGCAACACTTGGATGGGGGGCGGGGCAACACTTGGATGGGGGATGGGGCAACACTTGGATGGGGGTGGGGCAACACTTGGATGGGGCAACACTTGGATGGGGGTGGGGCAACACTTGGATGGGGGGTGGGGCAACACTTGGATGGGGGTGGGGCAACACTTGGATGGGGGATGGGGCAACACTTGGATGGGGGTGGGGCAGCACTTGGATGGGGGATGGGGCAACACTTGGATGGGGGTGGGGCAACACTTGGATGGGGGATGGGGCAACACTTGGATGGGGGTGGGGCAGCACTTGGATGGGGGATGGGGCAACACTTGGATGGGGGTGGGGCAACACTTGGATGGGGGTGGGGCAACACTTGGATGGGGCAACACTTGGATGGGGCAACACTTGGATGGGGGATGGGGCAACACTTGGATGGGGGGTGGGGCAACACTTGGATGGGGGTGGGGCAACACTTGGATGGGGCAACACTTGGATGGGGGGCGGGGCAACACTTGGATGGGGGGCGGGGCAACACTTGGATGGGGGATGGGGCAACACTTGGATGGGGGTGGGGCAACACTTGGATGGGGCAACACTTGGATGGGGGTGGGGCAACACTTGGATGGGGGGTGGGGCAACACTTGGATGGGGGTGGGGCAACACTTGGATGGGGGATGGGGCAACACTTGGATGGGGGTGGGGCAGCACTTGGATGGGGGATGGGGCAACACTTGGATGGGGGTGGGGCAACACTTGGATGGGGGATGGGGCAACACTTGGATGGGGGATGGGGCAACACATCCTCCTGTTCTGTGGGGCAGCGCGTGCCCTTCTAGTATCTGTCCATTGTTTTAATGGGTGACACTGACCCCTGTCTGGGTGACACTGACCCCTGTCTGGGTGACACTGACCCCTGTCTGGGTGACACTGACCCCTGTCTGGGTGACACTGACCCCTGTCTGGGTGACACTGACCCCTGTCTGTTTTCTGCTGGTCTTGTGTCTGTAGAGCTTTGCGTGGTCGTCCTGCTCAGAGTGGTCTGTGGGGCAGCGCGTGCCCTTCGTAGTGGACGTGTGCCCTGTGACCTTTGAGCAGCTGGATCTGCTCTTGCGTCAGGTGAGCGAGGGCATGGACGGCTCTTCCGATTGGCCCCCGCCGCAAGAGAAGGAGTGCATGGTGGTCGCTTCCCTTAACCTGCTCAGGCTTCAGGTAAGGAGGTTTTTCACTCGGAGCTTCTACAACACTACAAGATGAGGTTCATGTCTTTATAGATTGTTCCGGATGACTTGTATTGTAGTTGATGTCTTTATAGATTGTTCCGGATGACTTGATGTGTCTGATATATGAAAATTGTCTTTCAGAAGGTGTTTCAAATGGTTTTCTACAAACTTGAGAATGTGTAGTCTGATGTTTTATTTGTGTTGTCCGTAGCTCCATGCAGCCATCAGTAACCAGATGGACCCTGAGGAGTTGGGTCTGGGGCTGGGCAGCGGGTTGCTCAACAACCTGAAGCAGACCGTAGTGACGCTAGCCTCCAACGCCGGAGTCCTCAACACCATCCAATCAGCTGCCCAGGCCGTGCTACAGAGTGGTTGGTCAGTGCTGCTCCCTACTGCGGAGGAGAGGGCCAGGGCACTGTCCTCACTACTACCCAACACAGGTCAGTTCTCCTCTTAGCAGACACTATTATCGAATAACAACTTAATGTACATCGCATTTTTGTTGTATGTGTATGAGATCCATGAGGGAATTAAACCCACAACCTTGGATTGTCTAGTGGGGTAAGTTTCTGTCTCTCTGTCCTCAGTATTTTAGTGTGTTTTGAGTTGCTCAGTGGTTTGTCTCTCTGTCCTCAGTATTTTAGTGTGTTTTGAGTTGCTCAGTGGTTTGTCTCTCTCTGTCCTCAGTATTTTAGTGTGTTTTGAGTTGCTCAGTGGTTTGTCTCTCTGTCCTCAGTATTTTAGTGTGTTTTGAGTTGCTCAGTGGTTTGTCTCTCTGTCCTCAGTATTTTAGTGTGTTTTGCGTTGCTCAGTGGTTTGTGTCTCTCTGTCCTCAGTATTTTAGTGTGTTTTGAGTTGCTCAGTGGTTTGTGTCTCTGTCCTCAGTATTTTACTGTGTTTTGAGTTGCTCAGTGGTTTGTGTCTCTCTGTCCTCAGTATTTTAGTGTGTTTTGAGTTGCTCAGTGGTTTGTCTCTCTCTGTCCTCAGTATTTTAGTGTGTTTTGAGTTGCTCAGTGGTTTGTCTCTCTCTGTCCTCAGTATTTTAGTGTGTTTTGAGTTGCTCAGTGGTTTGTCTCTCTGTCCTCAGTATTTTAGTGTGTTTTGAGTTGCTCAGTGGTTTGTGTCTCTCTGTCCTCAGTATTTTAGTGTGTTTTGAGTTGCTCAGTGGTTTGTCTCTCTCTGTCCTCAGTATTTTAGTGTGTTTTGAGTTGCTCAGTGGTTTGTCTCTCTGTCCTCAGTATTTTAGTGTGTTTTGAGTTGCTCAGTGGTTTGTCTCTCTGTCCTCAGTATTTTAGTGTGTTTTGAGTTGCTCAGTGGTTTGTCTCTCTGTCCTCAGTATTTTAGTGTGTTTTGAGTTGCTCAGTGGTTTGTCTCTCTGTCCTCAGTATTTTACTGTGTTTTGAGTTGCTCAGTGGTTTGTGTCTCTCTGTCCTCAGTATTTTAGTGTGTTTTGAGTTGCTCAGTGGTTTGTCTCTCTCTGTCCTCAGTATTTTAGTGTGTTTTGAGTTGCTCAGTGGTTTGTCTCTCTCTGTCCTCAGTATTTTAGTGTGTTTTGAGTTGCTCAGTGGTTTGTCTCTCTCTGTCCTCAGTATTTTAGTGTGTTTTGAGTTGCTCAGTGGTTTGTCTCTCTCTGTCCTCAGTATTTTAGTGTGTTTTGAGTTGCTCAGTGGTTTGTCTCTCTCTGTCCTCAGTATTTTAGTGTGTTTTGAGTTGCTCAGTGGTTTGTCTCTCTCCGTCCTCAGTATTTTAGTGTGTTTTGAGTTGCTCAGTGGTTTGTCTCTCTCTGTCCTCAGTATTTTAGTGTGTTTTGAGTTGCTCAGTGGTTTGTCTCTCTGTCCTCAGTATTTTAGTGTGTTTTGAGTTGCTCAGTGGTTTGTCTCTCTGTCCTCAGTATTTTAGGGTGTTTTGAGTTGCTCAGTGGTTTGTCTCTCTGTCCTCAGCATCTGGTAACGAGATGAGCGTCAGTCCTGGACGTCGCTTCATGATCGACCTGTTGGTCAGCAGTCTGATGGCGGACGGAGGGCTGGAGTCTGCTCTCAACGCAGCCATCACAGCTGAGCTACAGGTCAGTGTGTTTACTGCTCTGAACACTACCATCATGGCTGGGATCCAGGTCAGTGGGTTTAATGCTCTCCCACTACCGCTCGCCCCTCTCCCACTACCGCTCGCCCCTCTCCCACTACCGCTCGCCCCTCTCCCACTACCGCTCGCCCCTCTCCCACTACCGCTCGCTACCGCTCGCCCCTCTCCCACTACCGCTCGCCCCTCTCCCACTACCGCTCGCCCCTCTCCCACTACCGCTCGCCCCTCTCCCACTACCGCTCGCCACTCTCCCAGTCTCTCAGACAATCATTTGTTCATACTTGGAGTAGTCTTTGTCTGGCAGATAGATATGATTCTCTATAGTAAGAATAAATCTGCCGTTGATGTTAGTGGTATGTCCCTGCATACCAAGCGTTCTGGACCATATTATGGCGTCTGAAATGGGCCATTCTGTAGAATGCCACATTTCAAAGTGTGATTAAAATGTATTTAATTGTCATATTTTGTCAACTATCTAAACAAAATAAAAAATGTGAATGACGTTTGACATTTATTACAGCTGTGAGTCTTTCTGGGTAAGTCTCTAAGAGTTTACCCAGTCTAGGCCACTCAGGAACATTCAATGTCGTCTTGGTAACTAACTCCGGTATAGATTTGGACTTGTGTTTTAGGTTATTGTCCTGGTGAAAGGTGAATTTGTCTCCCAGTGTCTGTTGGAAAGCATGCTGAATGAACCAGGTTTTCCTCTAGGATTTTTCCTGTGCTTAGTTCTATTCTGTTAATTTTTATCCTAAAAAACTCCTCAGTCCTTAACGATGACAAGCATACCCATAACATGATACAGCCACCACTATGCTTGACAATATGAAAAGTGATACTCAGTGATGTTCGATTTCTAATTCTAATGATCTGTTATCCACTAGGACATCGAGGCGAGGAAGGATGTCCAGAAAGAGAAGGACGTTGATGAGCAGGAGGCCAACGCCTCCACCATGCTGCGCTGCCGCACCACCCTGGACAAAGACCTCATCAACACCGGGATATACGAGTCCGCTGGGAAACAGAGCCTGCCCCTGGTCCAGCTCGTACAGCAGCTACTGAGGTGGGTAGTTCACACTGGACTGAGTTGTAGATTCTGATCCTTCCCAAAATGTACAACGTTTAAATCAAAACAAATCAAGTTTATTTTATAAAGCCCTTCGTACATCAGCTAATATCTCGAAGTGCTGTACAGAAACCCAGCCTAAAATAAAATATAACCCCACCCACTTTGCCAAGGCACAGCCCCCACACCACTAGAGGTATAGCTTCAACCACCAACTTACCATCCTGAGACAAGGCCGAGTATAGCCCACAAAGATCTCCGCCACGGCACAACCCAGGGGGGGGGGGCGCCAACCCAGACAGGAAGATCACGTTTACCCTGACAAGCACCAGCCTGCCTGTATTGAGGAACAAAAACTGTTATTTATCCAGAAGAATTTGTATACTTTATGGGTGTCTCCCACATATAGTAGTCACCTTGCGGTGGTTGTACATCTCGCCAAATGGGGTGAATAATGTACAGAATGAACTTAAAGGTATTGTTTTGATCCCTCAGGAACATAGCCTCCCAGACCATCGGCAGACTGAAGGACGCGGCCAGGAGGATATCTAGCGGTGTGGACGCGGAGCACGTCAGTAAAGAGCGCTCGGCCTCCCTGGACCTACTGCTGCGCTTTCAGAGGCTGCTGGTCAGCAAACTCTACCTGGGGGTCAACGGCACCGAAAACACCAACGGACACAGTGAGTCATCACACTCCTCATTAGGGTTGTGAACGTTTAAACGTTCAAGCTAAATTTGTATTCTTAACTTTAAGAAAAATCCCTAACTGAAAAACATTTTGTTTTAGTTTTTCACACAAAATGTACATCACAGTGCAATTATCACAAAACACGTGCTTTGCTGTGTGCATGTGTCTGCTCAAACGGTCAGAAACAGACTCCATGAGGGTGGTATGAGGGCCCGACGTCCACAGGTGGGGGTTGTGCTTACAGCCCAGCACCGTGCAGGACGTTTGGCATTTGCCAGAGAACACCAAGATTGGCAAATTCTCCACTGGCGCCCTGTGCTCTTCACAGATTACAGCAGGTTCACACTGAGCACATGAGCACATGTGACAGACGTGACAGAGTCTGGAGACGCCGTGGAGAACGTTCTGCTGCCTGCAACATCCTCCAGCATGACCGCTTTGGCGGTGGGTGAGTCATGGTGTGGGGTGGCATTTCTTTGGGGGGCCGCACAGCCCTCCATGTGCTCGCCAGAGGTAGCCTGACTGCCATTAGGTAACGAGATGAGATCCTCAGACTCCTTGTGAGACCATATGCTGACACATGCACATTTGTGGCCTGCTGGAGGTCATTTTGCAGGGCTCTGGCAGTGCTCCTCCTTGCACAAAGGCGGAGGTAGCGGTCCTGCTGCTGGGTTGTTGCCCTCCTACGGCCTCCTCCACGTCTCCTGATGTTCTGGCCTGTCTCCTGGTAGCGCCTCCATGCTCTGGACACTACGCTGACAGACACAGCAAACCTTCTTGCCACAGCTCGCATTGATGTGCCATCCTGGATGAACTGCACTACCTCAGCCACTTGTGTGGGTTGTAGACTGCGTCTCATGCTACCACTAGAGTGAAAGCACCGCCAGCATTCAAAAGTGACTAAAACATCAGCCAGGAAGCATAGGAACTGAGAAGTGGTCTGTGGTCACCACCTGCAGAACCACTCCTTTATTGGGGGTGTCTTGCTAATTGCCTATAATTTCCACCTTTTGTCTATTCCATTTGCACAACAGCATGTGAAATGTATTGTCAATCAGTGTTGCTTCCTAAGTGGACAGTTTGATTTCACAGAAGTGTGATTGACTTGGAGTTACATTGTGGTGTTTAAGTGTTCCCTTTATTTTTTTGAGCAGTGTATATATATTGCCAATATTTCCTTCCTGCAGACCCAGAGCTGCTGGGTGTGGGGTCTCTGTTGAAGAAGTACATCGCCCTACTGTGTACTCACATTGGAGACATCCTCCCTGTGGCTACCAGCATTGCCTTCACCGGACACCGACACTTTAATGAAGTGTCCCGGGTCATCGAGGGTGACCTCACTGGTTAGTATTACTCTGGTTAATCTAAATCTGCTGTACTCAGACCAGGGCTCGGATCAATTCCATTCCAATTTAGGAATTAAACTGAAATTCCAATTCCATTCCAATTTAGGAATGAAACTGAAATTCCAGATCCTTCCAATTCCTTCCAATTTGATCAACCCTGACTCATACCTGTTTGAGGCAGTATGATGTGAGAATGTTATATACCCATCGGGTAAGCAGATGAACAAGGATCTGTTTTTCGTGTTGGCCTGTAGGTGTTCTCCTCCCCGAGCTGGTGGTGTCCATCGTGTTGCTGCTGACCATGGACGCTGGCCTGATGCAGGAGACTGGCTCCATCCCTCTGCTGGCTGGACTGCTGGAACATCTGGACCGCTTCAACCACCTGGCGCCTGGACACGAGCGGGACGACAACGAAGACCTGGCCTGGCCCGGCATCATGGGTACAGAGCCTCCTGGGGGAGAGGGGAGGGGGGGGGGGGGGGTACAGAGCCTCCTGGGGGAGAGGGGAGGGGGGGGGTTACAGAGCCTCCTGGGGGGGGGGGGGGGGTACAGAGCCTCCTGGGGGAGAGGGGAGGGGGGGGGGGTACAGAGCCTCCTGGGGGAGAGGGGAGGGGGGGGGGGTACAGAGCCTCCTGGGGGGGGGGGGGGGGGGGTACAGAGCCTCCTGGGGGGGGGTCAGGGGTACAGGACCAGAGGTGCATGGAGGGTTGAAGAGTGGGGAATGACTGGTGAATTTACACCTAGACTGGAGCATTTGGTTGGTTACATGTGGAGTGTTTCAGTATGTTAGAATGTAACTAGTTGTGGGTTAGTGGTTAGTTGTGGTTAGAATGTAACTAGTTGTGGGTTAGTGGTTAGTTGTGGTTAGAATGTAACTAGTTGTGTGTGGTGGGTTAGTTGTGGTTAGAATGTAACTAGTTGTGGGTTAGTGGTTAGTTGTGGTTAGAATGTAACTAGTTGTGGGTTAGTGGTTAGTTGTGGTTAGAATGTAACTAGTTGTGGGTTAGTGGTTAGTTGTGGTTAGAATGTAACTAGTGGTTAGTTGTGGTTAGAATGTAACTAGTGGTTAGAATGTAACTAGTGGTTAGTTGTGGTTAGAATGTAACTAGTTGTGGGTTAGTGGTTAGTTGTGGTTAGAATGTAACTAGTTGTGGGTTAGTGGTTAGTTGTGGTTAGAATGTAATTAGTTGTGGGTTAGTGGTTAGTTGTGGTTAGAATGTAACTAGTTGTGGGTTAGTGGTTAGTTGTGGTTAGAATGTAACTAGTTGTGGGTTAGTGGTTAGTTGTGGTTAGAATGTAACTAGTGGTTAGAATGTAACTAGTGGTTAGTTGTGGTTAGAATGTAACTAGTTGTGTGAGGTAGGTTAGTGGTTAGTTGTGGTTAGAATGTAACTAGTTGTGGGTTAGTGGTTAGTTGTGGTTAGAATGTAACTAGTTGTGTGAGGTGGTTAATTGTGGTTAGAATTGAACTAGTTGTGTGAGCTGGGTTAGTGGTTAGTTGTGGTTAGAATTGAACTAGTTGTGTGAGCTGTGTTAGTGGTTAGTTGTGGCTAGAATGTAACTAGTTGTGTGAGGTGGGTTAGTGGTTCGTTGTGGCTAGAATGTAACTAGTTGTGTGTGGTGGGTTAGTTGTGGTTAGAATGTAACTAGTTGTGTGAGCTGGGTTAGTGATTAGTTGTGGTTAAAATGTAACTAGTGTGTGTGGTGGGTTAGTGGTGGTCAGAATGTAACTAGTGTGTGTGGTGGGTTAGTTGTGGTTAAAATGTAACTAGTTGTGTGTGGTGGGTTAGTTGTGGTTAGAATGTAACTAGTTGTGGGTTAGTGGTTAGTTGTGGTTAGAATGTAACTAGTTGTGGGTTAGTGGTTAGTTGTGGTTAAAATGTAACTAGTTGTGTGTGGTGGGTTAGTTGTGGTTAGAATGTAACTAGTTGTGGGTTAGTGGTTAGTTGTGGTTAGAATGTAACTAGTTGTGGGTTAGTGGTTAGTTGTGGTTAGAATGTAACTAGTTGTGTGTGGTGGGTTAGTTGTGGTTAGAATGTAACTAGTTGTGGGTTAGTGGTTAGTTGTGGTTAGAATGTAACTAGTTGTGGGTTAGTGGTTAGTTGTGGTTAGAATGTAACTAGTTGTGGGTTAGTGGTTAGTTGTGGTTAGAATGTAACTAGTTGTGGGTTAGTGGTTAGTTGTGGTTAGAATGTAACTAGTTGTGTGTGGTGGGTTAGTTGTGGTTAGAATGTAACTAGTGTGTGTGGTGGGTTAGTTGTGGTTAGAATGTAACTAGTGTGTGTGGTGGGTTAGTTGTGGTTAGAATGTAACTAGTGTGTGTGGTGGGTTAGTTGTGGTTAGAATGTAACTAGTGTGTGTGGTGGGTTAGTTGTGGTTAGAATGTAACTAGTGTGTGTGGTGGGTTAGTTGTGGTTAGAATGTAACTAGTGTGTGTGGTGGGTTAGTTGTGGTTAGAATGTAACTAGTGTGTGTGGTGGGTTAGTTGTGGTTAGAATGTAACTAGTTGTGGGTTAGTGGTTAGTTGTGGTTAGAATGTAACTAGTTGTGGGTTAGTGGTTAGTTGTGGTTAGAATGTAACTAGTTGTGGGTTAGTGGTTAGTTGTGGTTAGAATGTAACTAGTTGTGGGTTAGTGGTTAGTTGTGGTTAGAATGTAACTAGTTGTGGGTTAGTGGTTAGTTGTGGCTAGAATGTAACTAGTTGTGTGTGGTGGGTTAGTTGTGGTTAGAATGTAACTAGTGTGTGTGGTGGGTTAGTTGTGGTTAGAATGTAACTAGTGTGTGTGGTGGGTTAGTTGTGGTTAGAATGTAACTAGTGTGTGTGGTGGGTTAGTTGTGGTTAGAATGTAACTAGTGTGTGTGGTGGGTTAGTTGTGGTTAGAATGTAACTAGTGTGTGTGGTGGGTTAGTTGTGGTTAGAATGTAACTAGTGTGTGTGGTGGGTTAGTTGTGGTTAGAATGTAACTAGTTGTGTGTGGTGGGTTAGTTGTGGTTAGAATGTAACTAGTTGTGTGTGGTGGGTTAGTTGTGGTTAGAATGTAACTAGTGTGTGTGGTGGGTTAGTTGTGGTTAGAATGTAACTAGTTGTGTGTGGTGGGTTAGTTGTGGTTAGAATGTAACTAGTGTGTGTGGTGGGTTAGTTGTGGTTAGAATGTAACTAGTGTGTGTCTGCTGCGGCAGGCTCGTTCTTCACAGGGCAGAGCTCTAAGAACAACGAGGAGATGTCTCTGATCCGCAAGGCCGACCTGGAGAACCACAACAAAGATGGCGGCTTCTGGACCGTCATCGACGGGAAAGTCTACGACATTAAAGACTTCCAGGCCCAGTCGCTCACTGGGAACAGCATCCTGGGTACGTTGAACTGTGGAGAAACACAGGCGTTCAAATACCAACTGTCTCTTTTTGACTGTTGTGTTGTTGTAGAAGTATTGTGATCGACTGAGGTCCTTTTGGAACTGTAGAACAGCATATTTTATGGTTTAGAGTTGTCTTTTACCAATCTATTCATTCTATACTTATTTAATGACGTTTCATTTTGACTGATGTAATTTATTCTTCAATGTGTGTTGTGGTGTCACCTCCTCCCCTCCTTTATAGCCCAGTTTACAGGAGAAGACCCCGTTGTTGCCTTGGAAGCAGCCCTGCAGTTTGAAGACACCAGGGTGTCCATGCAGGCTTTCTGTGTTGGACAGTACAGAGAGGTGTGTATCTATGTATCGTTCTTCCTTCAGAGCTGTTAGACTTCTCACTGTTGTTCTTTGTCTTTGATTAGTGTTGGAACACGTTTTGAATAGTCTTAAAAGTCTCAGAATAGTCCCCGACTAGGCATTGAACATCGATATAATCTCGGTGCAGTCTCAGAAAAGTTTTTTTTAACGGTATATCTGTTCCCTGTGTCCTCTCTCCGTTCCCTGTGTTCTCTCTCCGTTCCCTGTGTCCTCTCTCCGTTCCCTGTGTCCTCTCTCCGTTCCCTGTGTCCTCTCTCCGTTCCCTGTGTCCTCTCTCCGTTCCCTGTGTCCTCTCTCCGTTCCCTGTGTCCTCTCTCCGTTCCCGGTGTCCTCTCTCCGTTCCCGGTGTCCTCTCTCCGTTCCCGGTGTCCTCTCTCCGTTCCCGGTGTCCTCTCTCCGTACCCTGTGTCCTCCAGCCCAACCAGGAGACAGTGACCACCCCAGACCTGAGCAGCCTGTGCTCCCCCCTCATCGACACAGAGAGGAACCTGGGACTCCTGCTGGGCCTCCACGCCTCTTACCTGGCCAACAGCACCCCCCTGTCACCCATGGAGATAGAATGTGCCAGTGAGTGACCCTGACCTCTGACCTGTAACTCCTGTCTGACCCTGACCTGTTGTCCATGGAGATAATGTACTAGTCAGTGACCCTGACCTGTTGTCCATGGAGATAATGTACTAGTCAGTGACCCTGACCCTGACCTGTTGTCCATGGAGATAATGTACTAGTCAGTAACCCTGACCTGTTGTCCATGGAGATAATGTACTAGTCAGTAACCCTGACCTGTTGTCCATGGAGATAATGTACTAGTCAGTGACCCTGACCCTGACCTGTTGTCCATGGAGATAATGTACTAGTCAGTAACCCTGACCTGTTGTCCATGGAGATAATGTACTAGTCAGTGACCCTGACCTGTTATCCATGGAGATAATGTACTAGTCAGTAACCCTGACCTGTTGTCCATGGAGATAATGTATTAGTCAGTGACCCTGACCTGTTGTCCATGGAGATAATGTACTAGTCAGTGACCCTGACCTGTTGTCCATGGAGATAATGTACTAGTCAGTAACCCTGACCTGTTGTCCATGGAGATAATGTATTAGTCAGTGACCCTGACCTGTTGTCCATGGAGATAATGTATTAGTCAGTGACCCTGACCTGTTGTCCATGGAGATAATGTACTAGTCAGTAACCCTGACCTGTTGTCCATGGAGATAATGTACTAGTCAGTGACCCTGACCTGTTGTCCATGGAGATAATGTACTAATCAGTAACCCTGACCTGTTGTCCATGGAGATAATGTACTAGTCAGTAACCCTGACCTGTTGTCCATGGAGATAATGTACTAGTCAGTGACCCTGACCCTGACCTGTTGTCCATGGAGATAATGTACTAGTCAGTGACCCTGACCTGTTGTCCATGGAGATAATGTATTAGTCAGTGACCCTGACCTGTTGTCCATGGAGATAATGTACTAGTCAGTAACCCTGACCTGTTGTCCATGGAGATAATGTATTAGTCAGTGACCCTGACCTGTTGTCCATGGAGATAATGTACTAGTCAGTAACCCTGACCTGTTGTCCATGGAGATAATGTACTAGTCAGTGACCCTGACCTGTTGTCCATGGAGATAATGTACTAATCAGTAACCCTGACCTGTTGTCCATGGAGATAATGTACTAGTCAGTAACCCTGACCTGTTGTCCATGGAGATAATGTACTAGTCAGTAACCCTGACCTGTTGTCCATGGAGATAATGTATTAGTCAGTGACCCTGACCTGTTGTCCATGGAGATAATGTACTAGTCAGTAACCCTGACCTGTTGTCCATGGAGATAATGTACTAGTCAGTAACCCTGACCTGTTGTCCATGGAGATAATGTACTAGTCAGTGACTCTGACCTGTTGTCCATGGAGATAATGTACTAATCAGTAACCCTGACCTGTTGTCCATGGAGATAATGTACTAGTCAGTAACCCTGACCTGTTGTCCATGGAGATAATGTACTAGTCAGTGACCCTGACCTGTTGTCCATGGAGATAATGTATTAGTCAGTGACCTGACCTGTTGTCCATGGAGATAATGTACTAGTCAGTAACCCTGACCTGTTGTCCATGGAGATAATGTACTAGTCAGTAACCCTGACCTGTTGTCCATGGAGATAATGTACTAGTCAGTGACCCTGACCTGTTGTCCATGGAGATAATGTACTAGTCAGTGACCCTGACCTGTTGTCCATGGAGATAATGTATTAGTCAGTGACTTGACCTGTTGTCCATGGAGATAATGTACTAGTCAGTGACCCTGACCTGTTGTCCATGGAGATAATGTACTAGTCAGTGACCCTGACCTGTTGTCCATGGAGATAATGTACTAGTCAGTGACCCTGACCTGTTGTCCATGGAGATAATGTATTAGTCAGTGACCTGACCTGTTGTCCATGGAGATAATGTACTAGTCAGTAACCCTGACCTGTTGTCCATGGAGATAATGTACTAGTCAGTAACCCTGACCTGTTGTCCATGGAGATAATGTACTAGTCAGTGACCCTGACCTGTTGTCCATGGAGATAATGTACTAGTCAGTGACCCTGACCTGTTGTCCATGGAGATAATGTATTAGTCAGTGACTTGACCTGTTGTCCATGGAGATAATGTACTAGTCAGTGACCCTGACCTGTTGTCCATGGAGATAATGTACTAGTCAGTGACCCTGACCTGTTGTCCATGGAGATAATGTACTAGTCAGTGACCCTGACCTGTTGTCCATGGAGATAATGTATTAGTCAGTGACCTGACCTGTTGTCCATGGAGATAATGTACTAGTCAGTAACCCTGACCTGTTGTCCATGGAGATAATGTACTAGTCAGTAACCCTGACCTGTTGTCCATGGAGATAATGTATTAGTCAGTGACTTGACCTGTTGTCCATGGAGATAATGTACTAGTCAGTGACCCTGACCTGTTGTCCATGGAGATAATGTACTAGTCAGTACATCATCATATTTTCTATGGAACTTCGTGGGCAGGTTTCAGATTGAGTGATTTTTCAATCGAGGCTTAATCTGTTTCTAGGAAATCAGCCCTGTGAGTTCAACAACTCTGTCATGCTGTTTGAGATTCATCTGATCAGTTCCTAACCTGCACATTACCTCTGTCATGCTGCTTGAGATTCATCTGATCAGTTCCTAACCTCCACATGACCTCTCTGTCATCAGAGTGGCTCCAGTCGTCCATCTTCCAAGGCGGACTGCAGACCAGTCAGATCCACTACAACTACAACGAGGAGAAGGACGAGGACCACTGCTGGTCTCCGGGAACACCTGATAAGGCTCAACAGATCTACTCCCGCAGGCTCACCCTCAGCGACCATGCTCAGCCCTTCTTACAGGCTATCGCTGACAACACCACTCAGGACCACACTGTGAAGGTAAAGGTTAGAGGTCAGGGATAAGGGTTATGCAGGCTCACCCTCAGCGACCATGCTCAGCCCTTCTTACAGGCTATCGCTGACAACACCACTCAGGACCACACTGAAGATTACTGGCCAGGGGACAGAGGTTAGGGGCCAGGGGTTAGGGGCCAGGGGTTAATGGCCAGGGGTTAGTGATGGCCAGGGGTTAGGGGCCAGGGGTTAGGGGCCAGGGGTTAGGGGCCAGGGGTTAGGGGCCAGGGGTTAGTGGCCAGGGGTTAATGGCCAGGGGTTAGTGATTAGTGGCCAGGGGTTAGTGATTAGTGGCCAGGGGTTAGTGATTAGTGGCCAGGGGTTAGGGGCCAGGGGTTAGTGGCCAGGGGTTAGGGGCCAGGGGTTAGGGGCCAGGGGTTAGTGATTAGGGGCCAGGGGTTAGGGGCCAGGGGTTAGTGATTAGGGGCCCGGGGTTAGGGGCCAGGGGTTAGTGATTAGGGGCCCGGGGTTAGGGGCCAGGGGTTAGTGATTAGGGGCCAGGGGTTAGGGCTAGGAAGGCAGGTTTAGGGTGATAATCATACATTTCAAATGGGTATTTGGAGCTGTGACTATATTTAATACATCTATATATATATATTTAATACATCTATATATATATATTTAATACATCTATATATATATATTTAATACATCTAATATATCTATATTTAATACATCTAATTTATATATATTTAATACATCTATATATATATATTTAATACATCTAATTTATATATATTTAATACATCTAATTTATCTATATTTAATACATCTAATTTATCTATATTTAATACATCTAATTTATCTATATTTAATACATCTAATTTATCCGTAGCTATCTGAAACACTGGTTATATCCTGTGTTTCGATGTCCTTGGAGCCGGACAGTCCCGTGACGATTCGAGTATCCACTGGCAGCTTTAGTTATGACCTTCTGCCCCCGTTTCTTCTTCCTCATGTGTGTGTGTCACCTGTCTGCCTCCATTAGATGTGTCATCTTAGCGCTTCTGTTGGTCGTTTTCTGTTCCAGGACTTCCTGTGCCAAATGGAGCGGTGCTGTAAGCAGTACCACCTCATCACGCCCATCACCTTCCCCCTGGAGCACCCTGTGGAGGAAGTCGGACGCCTGCTTCTTTGCTGCCTGCTCAAACACCAGGACCTCGGTAACCTAGCAACCACACGCCACTGTCACACGCCACTGTCACACCTCGAACCAATGAGACAGAATTTGATCTTCCGTTGTGGTCTTTGAAATGTATTCCATTTTGAATTGGCTAGTTATGTAAAAAATATATAATATTGTCCTTTTGGTTCGCAATGGAGACATTTCTACTTCCATACTGTCTATGTAGTAACAGAGGGTAGGGGTCATACTGTCTATGTAGTAACAGAGGGTAGGGGTCATACTGTCTATGTAGTAACAGAGGGTAGGGGTCATACTGTCTATGTAGTAACAGAGGGTAGGGGTCATACTGTCTATGTAGTAACAGAGGGTAGGGGTCATACTGTCTATGTAGTAACAGAGGGTAGGGGTCATACTGTCCTATGTAGTAACAGAGGGTAGGGGTCATACTGTCTATGTAGTAACAGAGGGTAGGGGTCATACTGTCTATGTAGTAACAGAGGGTAGGGGTCATACTGTCTATGTAGTAACAGAGGGTAGGGGTCATACTGTCTATGTAGTAACAGAGGGTAGGGGTCATACTGTCTATGTAGTAACAGAGGGTAGGGGTCATACTGTCTATGTAGTAACAGAGGGTAGGGGTCATACTGTCTATGTAGTAACAGAGGGTAGGGGTCATACTGTCTATGTAGTAACAGAGGGTAGGGGTCATACTGTCTATGTAGTAACAGAGGGTAGGGGTCATACTGTCTATGTAGTAACAGAGGGTAGGGGTCATACTGTCTATGTAGTAACAGAGGGTAGGGGGTCATACTGTCTATGTAGTAACAGAGGGTAGGGGTCATACTGTCTATGTAGTAACAGAGGGTAGGGGTCATACTGTCTATGTAGTAACAGAGGGTAGGGGTCATACTGTCTATGTAGTAACAGAGGGTAGGGGTCATACTGTCTATGAGGTAACAGAGGGTAGGGGTCATACTGTCTATGAGGTAACAGCGGGTCATTTGAAAGTTCTCTAGTTTATCAAGTGATTTGATTGGTTACTGGGTGATTGACAGCAGCGTCTGGCTCTCTCATAGGTCACATCGCCCTTTCGCTCGTCAACCAATGTGCCTTGGGCGTGGAGCAGGGCAAGCAGAGGACCCTCCCCAGATCTGTGATCGACGTTTGTCGCATGGTCTACCAGGCTAAGTGCTCTTTAATCAAGGTATACTTCATTGAATGTTATTCTGTAGCCTGGTCCCAGGTCTGTCTGTGCTGTATAGCCAACTCTTATGGTCTTTGGTACATCCATAGAAGTTACCTATACGGCACTAACAGATCTGTGAGCAGGCTAGTGTCGGTCCTGAGTTTGGTATTTGTGAGGTAGATCCAGTGTCTTTCTCTCTGTCCTCGGTTGTTCCAGACGCACCAGGAGCAAGGTCGTAGTTATAAGGAGGTCTGTGCTCCTGTCATCGAGAGGCTGCGCTTCCTGTTCAACGAGCTGCGTCCTGCCGTTAGCAGCGACCTCTCCATCGTGTCCAAGCTGAAGCTGCTCAGTGCCCAGCCGCGCTGGAAGAGGATCACACAGAAGCTCATCAGAGACGGCAGGAAGAAGAGAGGTACTTACTGAAGGGTTATTTATGGCACTCGTTGTGATGGGTGAAGGACAAGATGACCAAAAACATCAATGATTTGTTTTACGTGGAGCGAGACCTGCGTCTGTTCCTCCCCCATGTCATTAATGTAAAGGGTGAAGCTGGTATGGTGTGTCTGTTCCTCCCCCATGTCATTAATGTAAAGGGTGAAGCTGGTATGGTGTGTCTGTTCCTCCCCCATGTCATTAATGTAAAGGGTGAAGCTGGTATGGTGTGTGTCTGTTCCTCCCCCATGTCATTAATGTAAAGGGTGAAGCTGGTATGGTGTGTGTCTGTTCCTCCCCCATGTCATTAATGTAAAGGGTGAAGCTGGTATGGTGTGTGTCTGTTTCTCCCCCATGTCATTAATGTAAAGGGTGAAGCTGGTATGGTGTGTGTCTGTTTCTCCCCCATGTCATTAATGTAAAGGGTGAAGCTGGTATGGTGTGTCTGTTTCTCCCCCATGTCATTAATGTAAAGGGTGAAGCTGGTATGGTGTGTGTCTGTTTCTCCCCCATGTCATTAATGTAAAGGGTGAAGCTGGTATGGTGTGTGTCTGTTTCTCCCCCATGTCATTAATGTAAAGGGTGAAGCTGGTATGGTGTGTCTGTTTCTCCCCCATGTCATTAATGTAAAGGGTGAAGCTGGTATGGTGTGTGTCTGTTCCTCCCCCATGTCATTAATGTAAAGGGTGAAGCTGGTATGGTGTGTGTCTGTTCCTCCCCCATGTCATTAATGTAAAGGGTGAAGCTGGTATGGTGTGTGTCTGTTTCTCCCCCATGTCATTAATGTAAAGGGTGAAGCTGGTATGGTGTGTGCCTGTTTCTCCCCCATGTCATTAATGTAAAGGGTGAAGCTGGTATGGTGTGTGTCTGTTCCTCCCCCATGTCATTAATGTAAAGGGTGAAGCTGGTATGGTGTGTGTCTGTTTCTCCCCCATGTCATTAATGTAAAGGGTGAAGCTGGTATGGTGTGTGTCTGTTCCTCCCCCATGTCATTAATGTAAAGGGTGAAGCTGGTATGGTGTGTGTCTGTTCCTCCCCCATGTCATTAATGTAAAGGGTGAAGCTGGTATGGTGTGTCTGTTCCTCCCCCATGTCATTAATGTAAAGGGTGAAGCTGGTATGGTGTGTCTGTTCCTCCCCCATGTCATTAATGTAAAGGTGAAGCTGGTATGGTGTGTCTGTTGATATTGTGTTGATATTCTATGTCTGTTGTTGAAGTGCCTAAGAAGTCTGAGTCGGCAGACGTAGAGGAGCCTAAACTAGAGAACGAAGGGACCAATGAGGGGGAGCTTTGTGTCCCCATAAGCCCCGCCCCCACAGACAGAAAACTACCCACCAACAAGACACCCAAGGTGCCTGCCCCCCCCCCCCCCGCCCTCTTTCTGTCTCTGTCCCCCCTCTCTGTCCCTGTCCCCCCCCCCTCTCTGTCTCTCTGCCCCCCCCCCCCTCCTCTCTCTCTCTCTCTCTGTCTCTGTCTCTGTCTCTGTCTCTCTGTCTCTCTGTCTCTCTCTCTCTCTCTCTCTCTGTCTCTGTCTCTCTGTCTCTCCCTCTCTCTCTCCTGCCCCCCCCCTCTCTATCTCTCTATCTCTCTCTCTCTCTCTGTCTCTCTGTCTCTCTGTCTCTGTCTCTGTCTCTCTCTCTCTCTCTCTCTCTGTCTCTCTCTGTCTCTCTCTCTCTCTCTCTGTCTCTCTGTCTCTCTCTCTCTCTCTCTCTCTGTCTCTCTCTCTGTCTCTCTCTCTCTCTCTGTCTCTCTCTCTCTGTCTCTCTCTCTCTGTCTCTCTCTCTCTCTCTGTCTCTCTCTCTCTCTCTGTCTCTCTCTCTCTCTCTCTCTCTGTCTCTCCCCCGTCTCTCTCTGTCTCTCTCTGTCTCTCCCCCGTCTCTCTCTGTCTCTCTCTGTCTCTCTCTCTCTCTGTCTCTCTGTCTCTCTCTCCCTCTATCTCCTGCCCCCCCCCTCTCTATCTCTCTCTCTGTCTCTGTCTCTCTCTCTCTCTCTGTCTCTCCCCCGTCTCTCTCTCTCTCTCTCTCTCTCTCTCTCTCTCTGTCTCTGTCTCTGTCTCTCTCTCTCTCTGTCTCTCTCTCTCTCTCTGTCTGTCTCTCTGTCTCTCTGTCTCTGTCTCTCTCTCTCCTTCCGCTCTCTGTAAAGTCATGCCCCTCTACCCCTGTCCTTCATCCTGAATAGAGGTGTACCATGTCAGTTGTATTGCTGTGTGTTGTGTAGCAGCAGGATCGGCTGGCTCCTCTCCTCAACACGGTAGCTCACGTCCAGAAGTTTAAGTGGCTGAAGCACAGTGTCCAAGGAGTCTTCTCTACCTCCAGCCTCATGGGGACCATCGTAGAGTTCGCTCTGAAGGAGGAGCCACTCGACGTGGAGAAGATGAGGAAGTGTCTTCTCAAACAGGTACAGAATGGGACAGGGACACGGACATGTTTGTGGTGGGTGTACCAGCGGTCAGAATTCTGTTTCTGTAGGTCCGTATCAGACTAGTGGTGTCTGGAAGAATACGGTAGGGCGAATAAATGTCTACCTGTGGAGGGACAGGGGGGGACAGGGAAGACCATTCTGGGTGAATATTAAAGGGACATTACACTCCCAAATCTAATTTCGCAGATCTCAAATGTCTAATGTTGATATTATGTTCTTCTCCAGTTGGAGCGTGCTGAGGTTCGGCTGGAGGGCATTGACACCATGCTGAAGCTGGCCTCTAAGAGCTTCTTGCTGCCCTCGGTCCAGTATGCCATGCTGTGTGGCTGGCAGAGGGTCATACCTGAGGGGACCAACATCGGGTACATGCCACTGATTTTATAGTTGTTTCTGGAAAGAATGTCTGAGGAGCTTGACTGAGACGTGGCTGTAGACTGAGACGTGGCAGTAGCCTGAGACGTGGCTGTAGCCTGAGACATGGCTGTAGCCTGAGACGTGGCTGTAGACTGAGACGCGGCTGTAGACTGAGACGTGGCTGTAGTCTGAGACGTGGCTGTAGCCTGAGACGTGGCTGTAGACTGAGACGTGGCTGTAGCCTGAGACGTGGCTGTAGCCTGAGACGTGGCTGTAGACTGAGACGCGGCTGTAGACTGAGACGCGGCTGTAGCCTGAGACGCGGCTGTAGACTGAGACGCGGCTGTAGACTGAGACGCGGCTGTAGACTGAGACGTGGCTGTAGACTGAGACGTGGCTGTAGACTGAGACGTGGCTGTAGACTGAGACGTGGCTGTAGACTGAGACGTGGCTGTAGACTGAGACGTGGCTGTAGACTGAGACGTGGCTGTAGCCTGAGACGTGGCTGTAGTCTGAGACGTGGCTGTAGACTGAGACGTGGCTGTAGCCTGAGACGTGGCTGTAGACTGAGACGTGGCTGTAGTCTGAGACGTGGCTGTAGTCTGAGACGTGGCTGTAGACTGAGACGTGGCTGTAGACTGAGACGTGGCTGTAGACTGAGACGTGGCTGTAGCCTGAGACGTGGCTGTAGCCTGAGACGTGGCTGTAGCCTGAGACGTGGCTGTAGCCTGAGACGTGGCTGTAGCCTGAGACGTGGCTGTAGCCTGAGACGTGGCTGTAGCCTGAGACGTGGCTGTAGCCTGAGACGTGGCTGTAGCCTGAGACGTGGCTGTAGCCTGAGGGAATTTACCGTCATGTCTCATGGCAGTTGTGGAACTTAATTGAATGCATGTTTAGTTGTGTATATGTGTGTGTTAGTTACTGGTGTGTGTGTTAGTTACTGGTGTGTGTGTGTGTTACTGGTGTGTGTGTGTTACTGGTGTGTGTGTGTTACTGGTGTGTGTGTGTTACTGGTGTGTGTGTGTGTGTTAGTTACTGGTGTGTGTGTGTGTGTTACTGGTGTGTGTGTGTTACTGGTGTGTGTGTGTGTGTGTTACTGGTGTGTGTGTGTGTGTGTGTGTGTGTGTGTGTGTGTGTGTGTGTGTTAGTTGTTGGTGTGTGTGTGTGTGTGTGTGTGTTAGTTACTGGTGTGTGTGTGTGTGTGTGTTAGTTACTGGTGTGTGTGTTAGTTACTGGTGTGTGATGTGTGTGTTAGTTACTGTGTGATGTGTGTGTGTTACTGGTGTGTGTTAGTTACTGTGTGTTGTGTACCTCAGGGAGCCGCTGTCTGACTGTCTGAAAGACGTAGGTCTGATCCCTCCCTTCAACCGCATGTTGTTAGAGGTCACCTTCGGGAAGCTGTACTCCTGGTCCATCCAGAACCTACGCAACATCCTGCTGGAAGCCAGCGGCAACTTTAATCAACTGGGTGAGCTAAACATGACTCCACGTAGCCTTTAATAGAGGTTACTAACATGGCTCCACGTAGCCTTTAATATAGGTTACTAACATGGCTCCACGTAGCCTTTAATAGAGGTTACTAACATGGCTCCACGTAGCCTTTAATAGAGGTTACTAACATGGCTCCACGTAGCCTTTAATATAGGTTACTAACATGGCTCCACGTAGCCTTTAGTAGAGGTTACTAACATGGCTCCACGTAGCCTTTAATAGAGGTTACTAACATGGCTCCACGTAGCCTTTAATATAGGTTACTAACATGGCTCCACGTAGCCTTTAATAGAGGTTACTAACATGGCTCCACGTAGCCTTTAATAGAGGTTACTAACATGGCTCCACGTAGCCTTTAATAGAGGTTACTAACATGGCTCCACGTAGCCTTCAATATAGGTTACTAACATGGCTCCACGTAGCCTTTAATAGAGGTTACTAACATGGCTCCACGTAGCCTTTAGTAGAGGTTACTAACATGGCTCCACGTAGCCTTTAATAGAGGTTACTAACATGGCTCCACAGCCTTCAATAGAGGTTACTAACATGGCAACACGTAGCCTTTAGTAGAGGTTACTAACATGGCTCCACGTAGCCTTTAATAGAGGTTACTAACATGGCTCCACGTAGCCTTTAATAGAGGTTACTAACATGGCTCCACGTAGCCTTTAATAGAGGTTACTAACATGGCTCCACGTAGCCTTCAATAGAGGTTACTAACATGGCTCCACGTAGCCTTTAATAGAGG
This sequence comes from Salvelinus alpinus, assembly GCF_045679555.1. NCBI lineage: Eukaryota > Metazoa > Chordata > Actinopteri > Salmoniformes > Salmonidae > Salvelinus > Salvelinus alpinus. The sequence continues at coordinate 56,138,527 of NC_092101.1, forward strand.
TTACTAACATGGCTCCACGTAGCCTTCAATAGAGGTTACTAACATGGCTCCACGTAGCCTTTAGTAGAGGTTACTAACATGGCTCCACGTAGCCTTTAGTAGAGGTTACTAACATGGCTCCACGTAGCCTTTAATAGAGGTTACTAACATGGCTCCACGTAGCCTTTAATATAGGTTACTAACATGGCTCCACGTAGCCTTTAATAGAGGTTACTAACATGGCTCCACGTAGCCTTTAATAGAGGTTACTAACATGGCTCCACGTAGCCTTTAATAGAGGTTACTAACATGGCTCCACGTAGCCTTTAATATAGGTTACTAACATGGCTCCACGTAGCCTTTAGTAGAGGTTACTAACATGGCTCCACGTAGCCTTTAATAGAGGTTACTAACATGGCTCCACGTAGCCTTTAATAGAGGTTACTAACATGGCTCCACGTAGCCTTTAATAGAGGTTACTAACATGGCTCCACGTAGCCTTTAATAGAGGTTACTAACATGGCTCCACGTAGCCTTCAATATAGGTTACTAACATGGCTCCACGTAGCCTTTAATAGAGGTTACTAACATGGCTCCACGTAGCCTTTAGTAGAGGTTACTAACATGGCTCCACGTAGCCTTTAATAGAGGTTACTAACATGGCTCCACAGCCTTCAATAGAGGTTACTAACATGGCAACACGTAGCCTTTAGTAGAGGTTACTAACATGGCTCCACGTAGCCTTTAATAGAGGTTACTAACATGGCTCCACGTAGCCTTTAATAGAGGTTACTAACATGGCTCCACGTATCCTTTAATAGAGGTTACTAACATGGCTCCACGTAGCCTTCAATAGAGGTTACTAACATGGCTCCACGTAGCCTTTAATAGAGGTTACTAACATGGCTCCACGTAGCCTTCAATAGAGGTTACTAACATGGCTCCACGTAGCCTTTAGTAGAGGTTACTAACATGGCTCCACGTAGCCTTTAGTAGAGGTTACTAACATGGCTCCACGTAGCCTTTAATAGAGGTTACTAACATGGCTCCACGTAGCCTTTCAATAGAGGCTACTAACATGGCTCCACGTAGCCTTTAATAGAGGCTACTAACATGGCTCCACGTAGCCTTTAATAGAGGTTACTAACATGGCTCCACGTAGCCTTTAGTAGAGGTTACTAACATGGCTCCACGTAGCCTTTAATAGAGGCTACTAACATGGCTCCACGTAGCCTTCAATAGAGGTTACTAACATGGCTCCACGTAGCCTTTAGTAGAGGTTACTAACATGGCTCCACGTAGCCTTTAGTAGAGGTTACTAACATGGCTCCACGTAGCCTTTAATAGAGGTTACTAACATGGCTCCACGTAGCCTTTCAATATAGGCTACTAACATGGCTCCACGTAGCCTTTAATAGAGGCTACTAACATGGCTCCACGTAGCCTTTAATAGAGGTTACTAACATGGCTCCACGTAGCCTTTAGTAGAGGTTACTAACATGGCTCCACGTAGCCTTTAATAGAGGCTACTAACATGGCTCCACGTAGCCTTCAATAGAGGTTACTAACATGGCTCCACGTAGCCTTTAGTAGAGGTTACTAACATGGCTCCACGTAGCCTTTAGTAGAGGTTACTAACATGGCTCCACGTAGCCTTTAATAGAGGTTACTAACATGGCTCCACGTAGCCTTTAGTAGAGGTTACTAACATGGCTCCACGTAGCCTTTAGTAGAGGTTACTAACATGGCTCCACGTAGCCTTTAGTAGAGGTTACTAACATGGCTCCACGTAGCCTTTAGTAGAGGTTACTAACATGGCTCCACAGTCTTCAATAGAGGTTACTAACATGGCTCCACGTAGCCTTTAATAGAGGTTACGGACATGGCTCCACAGCCTTCAATAGAGGTTACTAACATGGCTCCACAGTCTTCAAGAGGTTACTAACATGGCTCCACAGTCTTCAATAGAGGCTACTAACATGGCTCCACGTAGCCTTTAATAGAGGTTACTAACATGGCTCCACGTAGCCTTCAATAGAGGTTACTAACATGGCTCCACGTAGCCTTTAATAGAGGCTACTAACATGGCCTTGTAATGACCTAACTCTGTCACTCTGAGTTGTGACCATGTGGGATGTAATGACCTAACTCTGTCACTCTGGGTTGTGACCATGTGGGATGTAATGACCTAACTCTGTCACTCTGGGTTGTGACCATGTGGGATGTAATGACCTAACTCTGTCACTCTGGGTTGTGACCATGTGGGATGTAATGACCTAACTCTGTCACTCTGGGTTGTGACCATGTGGGATGTAATGACCTAACTCTGTCACTCTGGGTTGTGACCATGTGGGATGTAATGACCTAACTCTGTCACTCTGGGTTGTGACCATGTGGGATGTAATGACCTAACTCTGTCACTCTGGGTTGTGACCATGTGGGATGTAATGACCTAACTCTGTCACTCTGGGTTGTGACCATGTGGGATGTAATGACCTAACTCTGTCACTCTGGGTTGTGACCATGTGGGATGTAATGACCTAACTCTGTCACTCTGGGTTGTGACCATGTGGGATGTAATGACCTAACTCTGTCACTCTGGGTTGTGACCATGTGGGATGTAATGACCTAACTCTGTCACTCTGGGTTGTGACCATGTGGGATGTAATGACCTAACTCTGTCACTCTGGGTTGTGACCATGTGGGATGTAATGACCTAACTCTGTCACTCTGGGTTGTGACCATGTGTACTCCAGGTGTACAGCCCGTCCCTCTCCAGACCATTACCAATGAGAACCCGGCCGGTCCCAGCCTGGGTACCATCCCTCAGGCCCGTTTCCTTCTCTCCATGCTCCACATGCTGTCTCTGAAACACGGCGCCAACAGCCTCGCTCTGCTGCTGAACTCTGGTACACTGGCGCTCACGCAGAGCATCCTCAGACTCATAGGTGAGGACTGGCAGCATGGACGATGCCCTTTCACACTCATATAGGTGTACACACACACACACACGGTTATTGTCTGTTATTGACTATTGTTTCCAGGCCCCAGTACAGACAGCAGTGAGGAGGAGCTGGGGTCGAGAGGTCACGGGGGATCAGCTACGGTACTGGAGGAGAGCCGAAAGGAGGCGACCCCCACTCCCCTGCCCGCCTCAGGGCCTGAACTAGCCGCCATGATGAAGATCGGAACCAGAGTGATGAGAGGACTGGACTGGAAGTGGGGAGATCAGGTCAATTACTGTAGTACTACTGGTATTATATACTACTGGTATACTACTATAAATATTGTTACTACTACTACTACTACTATAAATACTACTAGTTTATAATGATTCACTAAGTATGAGGAGACTGGACTGGAAGTGGGGAGATCAGGTCAATTACTGATCTGTAGCAGCTACTCTTCCTGGGGTTTATTATGGATCCCCATTAGTTCCTGTCAAGGCAGCAGCTACTCTTCCTGGGGTTTATTATGGATCCCCATTAGTTCCTGTCAAGGCAGCAGCTACTCTTCCTGGGGTTTATTATGGATCCCCATTAGTTCCTGCCAAGGCAGCAGCTACTCTTCCTGGGGTTTATTATGGATCCCCATTAGTTCCTGCCAAGGCAGCAGCTACTCTTCCTGGGGTTTATTATGGATCCCCATTAGTTCCTGTCAAGGCAGCAGCTACTCTTCCTGGGGTTTATTATGGATCCCCATTAGTTCCTGCCAAGGCAGCAGCTACTCTTCCTGGGGTTTATTATGGATCCCCATTAGTTCCTGCCAAGGCAGCAGCTACTCTTCCTGGGGTTTATTATGGATCCCCATTAGTTCCTGCCAAGGCAGCAGCTACTCTTCCTGGGGTTTATTATGGATCCCCATTAGTTCCTGTCAAGGCAGCAGCTACTCTTCCTGGGGTTTATTATGGATCCCCATTAGTTCCTGCCAAGGCAGCAGCTACTCTTCCTGGGGTTTATTATGGATCCCCATTAGTTCCTGTCAAGGCAGCAGCTACTCTTCCTGGGGTTTATTATGGATCCCCATTAGTTCCTGCCAAGGCAGCGGCTACTCTTCCTGGGGTTTATTATGGATCCCCATTAGTTCCTGCCAAGGCAGCAGCTACTCTTCCTGGGGTTTATTAGGGATCCTGAGGAGCAAGCATTTCACACACATTATCCAGATACTGACTGTTAGCACTTGGTGGTCTATAGCAGCTTCCCACCAGAATGGGCTTTAGGTGAGGCAGATGAACCTGTAGCCATATTACTTCAACAGTATTTAACATGAGATCCTCTCTAAGCTTTACAGGAACGTGGTTCTGAATATAAACAGCAACACCTCCACCTTTGGCATTTCTGTATTTTCTGTAAATGTTATAACCTTGTATTGCAACCACTGTATCATCAAAGGTATTATCTAAGTGAGTTACAGAGATTGTCAGAATATGAATGTAATCTGTTCAACTTACTCTTTAAAGTTGTAATAGTAGAATTTACAAGGTGGCCATAGAAATAAACGTGGGGGGGTGCAGGCTCTTTCCCAATGCTGGAAGGGGGGTCTGAGTGAAAAAGTTTGAGAACCCTTGTGCTAAATTACTAAAATGTTATTCTCTGTGTAGGATGGTCCTGCGCCGGGTCTGGGCCGGGTGATAGGGGAGCTGGGTGAGGATGGGTGGATTCGGGTCCAGTGGGATACCAGCAGTACCAACTCCTACAGGATGGGGAAGGAGGGCAAATATGACCTGAAGCTGTCTGAGCCCCCACCTGCCTCCCAGCCTGCTACTGAAGACTCTGACACCGAGGATGACACTGGTCAGTATATATACACCCCCTGGTCACTATATATACACCCCCTGGTCAGTATATATACCCCCTGGTCAGTATATATACACCCCCTGGTCAGTATATATACACCCCCTGGTCAGTATATATACACCCCCTGGTCAGTATATATACACCCCCTGGTCAGTATATATACACCCCCTGGTCAGTATATATACACCCCCTGGTCAGTATATATACACCCCCTGGTCAGTATATATACACCCCCTGGTCAGTATATATACACCCCCTGGTCAGTATATATACACCCCCTGGTCAGTATATACACACCCCCTGGTCAGTATATACACACCCCCTGGTCAGAATATATACACTCCCTGGTCAGTATATATACACCCCCTGGTCAGTATATATACACCCCCTGGTCAGTATATTTACACCCTCTGGTCAGTATATTTACACCCCCTGGTCAGTATATTTACACCCCCTGGTCAGTATATATACACCCCCTGGTCAGTATATATACACCCCCTGGTCAGTATATACACACCCTCTGGTCAGTATATACACACCCCCTGGTCAGTATATTTACACCCTCTGGTCTGTATATACACACACCCCCTGGTCAGTATATACACACCCCCTGGTCTGTATATATACACCCCCTGGTCAGTATATACACACCCCCTGGTCTGTATATATACACCGCCTGGTCTGTGTATGTGTATATATATGTACACCCACACACCCTCTGGTCAATATATACACCCCCTGGTCAGTATATACACCCCCTGGTCTGTGTGTGTATATATATATATATACACCCACACACCCTCTGGTCAGTATATACAGCATATCAGATGACCTGACCTACACAATCACCCGACCTCAACCCAATTGAGATGGTTTGGGATGAGTTGGACCGCAGAGTGAAGGAAAAGCAGCCAACATGTGCTCAGCATATGAGGGAACTCCTTCAAGACTGTTGGAAAAGCATTCCTCATGAAGCTGGTTGAGAGAATGCCAAGGGTGTGCAAAGCTGTCCTCAAGGCAAAAGATGGCTACTTTGAAGAATCTGAAATCAAAGATATATTTTCATCTGTTTAACACTTTTTTGGTTACTACATGATTCCAAATGAGTTATTTCATAGTTTTGATGTCTTCACTATTATTCTACAATATAGAAAATAGTAAAAAATAAAGAAAAACCCTTGAATGAGTAGGTGTGTCCAAACTTTTGACTGGTACTGTATACACACAATACACCCCCTGATGCAATCAAATTAATCAAATTAGATTTCTTAAGGCCTACATCAACAATGATCAAATCAAATGCTTTACAGTGTGTAGTAAGTCACTGAGGTAAAATAACATGTCAGACAGACCTTTTCTCTAATGTCTGTTCCTGTGTGTGTACTAGAAGGAGAGGTGCTAGATAAGAGTGCCCACCCTACAGCCATGTTGTTGACCAGTACAGTGAACCTGTTGAAGACCCTGTCTCTGTCTGCTGGGATCTACTCTGAGGTGATGCAGACAGACGCCACACGGACCCTCTGTGGTCTTCTCCGCATGCTGGTGGAGAGTGGAGCCAACGACAAGACAGGTAACCCACTGCATCTCAAGGAAGAGGCGATGTAGATGTAATCACTCAGCCCTGAGAAATGTCTGTCCTGACCTCTGACCTCTACCCTCAGGTTCTCACCGGCTGGTATCCAGGGAGCAGCATCGTAGCTGGTGTACTCTCTGTCCTGACCTCTGACCTCTACCCTCAGGTTCTCACCGGCTGGTATCCAGGGAGCAGCATCGTAGCTGGTGTACTCTCTGTCCTGACCTCTGACCTCTACCCTCAGGTTCTCACCGGCTGGTATCCAGGGAGCAGCATCGTAGCTGGTGTACTCTCTGTCCTGACCTCTGACCTCTACCCTCAGGTTCTCACCGGCTGGTATCCAGGGAGCAGCATCGTAGCTGGTGTACTCTCTGTCCTGACCTCTGACCTCTACCCTCAGGTTCTCACCGGCTGGTATCCAGGGAGCAGCATCGTAGCTGGTGTACTCTCTGTCCTGACCTCTGACCTCTACCCTCAGGTTCTCACCGGCTGGTATCCAGGGAGCAGCATCGTAGCTGGTGTACTCTCTGTCCTGACCTCTGACCTCTACCCTCAGGTTCTCACCGGCTGGTATCCAGGGAGCAGCATCGTAGCTGGTGTACTCTCTGTCCTGACCTCTGACCTCTACCCTCAGGTTCTCACCGGCTGGTATCCAGGGAGCAGCATCGTAGCTGGTGTACTCTCTGTCCTGACCTCTGACCTCTACCCTCAGGTTCTCACCGGCTGGTATCCAGGGAGCAGCATCGTAGCTGGTGTACTCTCTGTCCTGACCTCTCACCTCTACCCTCAGGTTCTCACCGGCTGGTATCCAGGGAGCAGCATCGTAGCTGGTGTACTCTGGGTTTCATCCGCAGCATGGCCCTCCAGCCCCAGATGTGTTCAACTCTCAGTACTTCGGCCTGGATCAGTCTGCTGATCCGCATCGTAGAGGGACAACAGTCCTGTAATGCTGTGACACTGCAGAGACAGGTAAAACCACCTTGATGTTGGTCAATAAGACTGGTGGTTCTGCTGGTGGTGGGGAAGCTCTGCCTTTGGTACCAGTAAAGACTGGTGAGGATGTTCTGCTGGTGGTGGGGAAGCTCTGCCTTTGGTACCAGTAAAGACTGGTGAGGATGTTCTGCTCATGGTGGGGAAGCTCTGCTTTTGGTACCAGTAAAGACTGGTGAGGATGTTCTGCTGGTGGTGGGGAAGCTCTGCCTTTGGTACCAGTAAAGACTGGTGAGGATGTTCTGCTAGTGGTGGGGAAGCTCTGCCTTTGGTACCAGTAAAGACTGGTGAGGATGTTCTGCTGGTGGTGGGGAAGCTCTGCCTTTGGTACCAGTAAAGACTGGTGAGGATGTTCTGCTGGTGGTGGGGAAGCTCTGCCTTTGGTACCAGTAAAAACTGGTGAGGATGTTCTGCTGGTGGTGGGGAAACTCTGCCTTTGGTACCAGTAAAGACTGGTGAGGATGTTCTGCTGGTGGTGGGGAAACTCTACCTTTGGTACCAGTAAAGACTGGTGGGGATGTTCTGCTGGTGGTGGGGAAGCTCTGCCTTTGGTACCAGTAAAGACTGGTGAGGATGTTCTGCTGGTGGTGGGGAAGCTCTGCCTTTGGTACCAGTAAAAACTAGTGAGGATGTTCTGCTGGTGGTGGGGAAACTCTGCCTTTGGTACCAGTAAAGACTGGTGAGGATGTTCTGCTGGTGGTGGGGAAGCTCTGCCTTTGGTACCAGTAAAGACTGGTGAGGATGTTCTGCTGGTGGTGGGGAAGCTCTGCCTTTGGTACCAGTAAAGACTGGTGAGGATGTTCTGCTCATGGTGGGGAAGCTCTGCCTTTGGTACCAGTCAAACAGATGTGACAGATGAGGACAGTACAGGCCTCCGTCATGCTCCGGAGAGACAGTACAGGCCTCCGTCATGCTCCGGAGAGACAGTACAGGCCTCCGTCATGCTCCGGAGAGACAGTACAGGCCTCCGTCATGCTCCGGAGAGACAGTACAGGCCTCCGTCATGCTCCGGAGAGACGGTACAGGCCTCCGTCATGCTCCGGAGAGACGGTACAGGCCCCCGTCATGCTCCGGAGAGACGGTACAGGCCTCCGTCATGCTCCGGAGAGACAGTACAGGCCTCCGTCATGCTCCAGAGAGACTGAATAGAGAGGGTGTGTGGAGATAGCCAAGAGGCATGTCCCTTACACTGTCTCCTCCTCCCTGTCCCCAGATGTCTAACTGATCCTGGCTCTGCGTCCTGGCTTTGCGTCCTGGCTTTGCGTCCTGGCTTTGCGTCCTGGCTTTGCGTCCTGGCTTTGCGTCCTGGCTCTGCGTCCTGGCTCTGCGTCCTGGCTTTGCGTCCTGGCTTTGCGTCCTGGCTTTGCGTCCTGGCTTTGCGTCCTGGCTTTGCGTCTGCTGTATAGCGATGGCTAAACGAGACATTCCCCTTATCCCCTGTATCCATGTTAATCTGTGTGTAACAAGTGTCTCCTCCCTGTCTCCAGATCCTGGCTCTGCGTCTGCTGCAGGCCGTGCTCCCCTCCTGGGACAAGGTGGAGAGATCTCAGGACATGAAGTTCCTGGTGGAAAAACTCTTTGGTTTCCTGGGTTGTCTACTTCGCTCCTGCTCCTCTGACCTGCCCCTGCTCAGAGGTATGTACCCTAACCCGTGACCCCTAACCCCTCACCCTGATCCTAAACTCTTTGGTTTCCTGGGTTGTCTACTTCGCTCCTGCTCCTCTGACCTGACCCTGCTCAGAGGTATGTACCCTAACCCGTGACCCCTAACCCCTCACCCTGACCCCTCACCCTGTGGTTTCCTGGGGTGTCCTGCTCAGAGGTATGTCAGGGTTCAATACAACTTCATGAGCGCCCTCAGGAAAAATGAAGAAAGGCATGAAAGACCAATAATAACATCCTCCATGTACAAGACCAAGACCAGGACCGTAAACATGTAGAACATTCCCTCAGAGTAACTTCATCTCCTCTCTGTTGTCTGTCATAACATGTCTTCCTGTCCCTGTCACAGAGGGCTCTCTGAGACGCAGGAAGTCCCGCCCCCAGGCCTCCCTGACAGCCAGTCACAGCAGTACACTGGCTGAGGAGATAGTTTCTGTGCTGCGCACGCTGCACTCCCTGGGCCAATGGAACGCTCTGCTCAACGACTATATCAACTGTCAACTCAGCTGTATAGGAGATGTGATGGCCGGACGACACTCTGAGACGGTACTCACGTCTTACTGCACTATGGGCCCGTTTCCCAGACACACATTAAGTCCTGGACTAAAAAACTCTTTCAATATGAAATCTGCAACTGAAAATGCTTTTTATATTTATGATGTGATGATGACTTCATGTGGGAGTAGCTTAGTGTATGTTCAAGAGAGATTTCCCCCCTCAGGATCAACTTCTGTCTCCCAAATCTCACTGTTGTGTAACTCTTCATGACCCTTATGGCAGGGTTCTAAGGTTCAATCCTCATGTTGACTTTCCTGTTCTTTATGAAAACATCTTCATCGTAGAAATGATCACCGTATAATAATGCTCTCTCTGTCTCTCTCTTGAGGAGTACTTCCCTGACTCGGAGGGCCCCAGGGTGGGGGGTCTGATGGCCGTGCTGGCTGTGATCGGGGGCATCGACGGGAGGCTGAGGCTGGGTGGACAGGTCATCCATGAGGAGTACGGAGAGGGAACGGTCACACGCATCACACCTAAAGGACGAATCACAGTGCAGTTTCATGAGATGAGGACCTGTAGGGTCTGCCTGCTCAGCCAACTCAAACCAGTAGGTGTTTAGCTGTTACACACACACACACACACACACACACACACACACACACACACACACACACACACACACACACACACACACACACACACACACACACACACACACACACACACAGTCTTGTACAGCTATTTCCAGGTCTTGTTCTAATAACCCTGTGTCTGTCCTCTAGCTACCAGTAGTATCGTTCAGTGTTCAGAACCTTCCCTTCTCTGACTCCATGTTGGTTGTCTGGGCTCAACTGGTTAACCTGGCCGGCAGCAAGCTGGAGAAACAACACCTGAAGACGTCTCTCAGCCGCGGGCTCACAGGTAGGACACCCACAGAGTCACAACCTGTAGTAGTTAACTCTCTGAATCACTGTCTGAGTCACAACATAGGTTACTGTACTGACGTTACCATAGATTACTGTACTGACGTTACCATAGGTTACTGTACTGACGTTACCATAGGTTACTGTTCTGACGTTACCATAGGTTACTGTACTGACGTTACCATAGGTTACTGTACTGACGTTACCATAGGTTACTGTACTGACGTTACCATAGGTTACTGTACTGATGTTACTGTACTGACGTTACCATAGGTTACTGTTCTGACGTTACCATAGGTTACTGTACTGACGTTACCATAGGTTACTGTACTGACGTTACCATAGGTTACTGTACTGATGTTACTGTACTGACGTTACCATAGGTTACTGTTCTGACGTTACCATAGGTTACTGTACTGACGTTACCATAGGTTACTGTTCTGACGTTACTGATTGGTGAAATTACTTAATGAGATAAATGTAAAATAAAAAAAGTTGAGTTCCCAGTTAAATGGAACAGAAAGGAGCGATTATAAACCAGTATTTTTGGGGTTCAAACCGGTTCGGTACTTTATTTTGCTGGTTGGAACAGTGCAACAGAACAACAACAAATACTTTAGTTTCCAACCGCTGCTCCAAAGCCACTGTGAAACCAGGCCAGACACCTACAGCTGCTACAAACCCACTGTGAAACCAGGCCAGACACCTACAGCTGCTACAAAGCCACTGTGAAACCAGGCCAGACACCTACAGCTGCTACAAACCCACTGTGAAACCAGGCCAGACACATACAGCTGCTACAAACCCACTGTGAAACCAGGCCAGACACCTACAGCTGCTACAAACCCACTGTGAAACCAGGCCAGACACCTACAGCTGCTACAAACCCACTGTGAAACCAGGCCAGACACCTACAGCTGCTACAAACCCACTGTGACACCAGGCCAGACACCTACAGCTGCTACAAACCCACTGTGAAACCAGGCCAGACACCTACAGCTGCTACAAACCCACTGTGAAACCAGGCCAGACACCTACAGCTGCTACAAACCCACTGTGAAACCAGGCCAGAGACCTACAGCTGCTACAAACCCACTGTGAAACCAGGCCAGAGACCTACAGCTGCTACAAACCCACTGTGAAACCAGGCCAGACACCTACAGCTGCTACAAACCCACTGTGAAACCAGGCCAGAGACCTACAGCTGCTACAAACCCACTGTGAAACCAGGCCAGACACCTACAGCTGCTACAAACCCACTGTGAAACCAGGCCAGACACCTACAGCTGCTACAAACCCACTGTGAAACCAGGCCAGACACCTACAGCTGCTACAAACCCACTGTGAAACCAGGCCAGACACCTACAGCTGCTACAAACTCACTGTGAAACCAGGCCAGACACCTACAGCTGCTACAAACCCACTGTGAAACCAGGCCAGACACCTACAGCTGCTACAAACCCACTGTGAAACCAGGCCAGACACCTACAGCTGCTACAAACCCACTGTGAAACCAGGCCAGACACCTACAGCTGCTACAAACCCACTGTGAAACCAGGCCAGACACCTACAGCTGCTACAAACCCACTGTGAAACCAGGCCAGACACCTACAGGTGCTACAAACCCACTGTGAAACCAGGCCAGACACCTACAGCTGCTACAAACCCACTGTGAAACCAGGCCAGACACCTACAGCTGCTACAAACCCACTGTGAAACCAGGCCAGACACCTACAGCTGCTACAAACCCACTGTGAAACCAGGCCAGACACCTACAGCTGCTACAAACCCACTGTGAAACCAGGCCAGACACCTACAGCTGCTACAAACCCACTGTGAAACCAGGCCAGACACCTACAGCTGCTACAAACCCACTGTGAAACCAGGCCAGACACCTACAGCTGCTACAAACCCACTGTGAAACCAGGCCAGACACCTACAGCTGCTACAAACCCACTGTGAAACCAGGCCAGACACCTACAGCTGCTACAAACCCACTGTGACACCAGGCCAGACACATACAGCTGCTCCAAAGCCACTGTGAAACCAGGCCAGACACCTACAGCTGCTACAAACCCACTGTGAAACCAGGCCAGACACCTACAGCTGCTACAAACCCACTGTGAAACCAGGCCAGAGACCTACAGCTGCTACAAACCCACTGTGAAACCAGGCCAGAGACCTACAGCTGCTACAAACCCACTGTGAAACCAGGCCAGACACCTACAGCTGCTACAAACCCACTGTGAAACCAGGCCAGAGACCTACAGCTGCTACAAACCCACTGTGAAACCAGGCCAGACACCTACAGCTGCTACAAACCCACTGTGAAACCAGGCCAGACACCTACAGCTGCTACAAACCCACTGTGAAACCAGGCCAGACACCTACAGCTGCTACAAACCCACTGTGAAACCAGGCCAGACACCTACAGCTGCTACAAACCCACTGTGAAACCAGGCCAGACACCTACAGCTGCTACAAACCCACTGTGAAACCAGGCCAGACACCTACAGCTGCTACAAACCCACTGTGAAACCAGGCCAGACACCTACAGCTGCTACAAACCCACTGTGAAACCAGGCCAGACACCTACAGCTGCTACAAACCCACTGTGAAACCAGGCCAGACACCTACAGCTGCTACAAACCCACTGTGAAACCAGGCCAGACACCTACAGGTGCTACAAACCCACTGTGAAACCAGGCCAGACACCTACAGCTGCTACAAACCCACTGTGAAACCAGGCCAGACACCTACAGCTGCTACAAACCCACTGTGAAACCAGGCCAGACACCTACAGCTGCTACAAACCCACTGTGAAACCAGGCCAGACACCTACAGCTGCTACAAACCCACTGTGAAACCAGGCCAGACACCTACAGCTGCTACAAACCCACTGTGAAACCAGGCCAGACACCTACAGCTGCTCCAAAGCCACTGTGAAACCAGGCCAGACACCTACAGCTGCTACAAACCCACTGTGAAACCAGGCCAGACACCTACAGCTGCTACAAACCCACTGTGAAACCAGGCCAGACACCTACAGCTGCTACAAACCCACTGTGAAACCAGGCCAGACACCTACAGCTGCTACAAACCCACTGTGAAACCAGGCCAGACACCTACAGCTGCTACAAACCCACTGTGAAACCAGGCCAGACACCTACAGCTGCTACAAACCCACTGTGAAACCAGGCCAGACACCTACAGCTGCTACAAACCCACTGTGAAACCAGGCCAGACACCTACAGCTGCTACAAACCCACTGTGAAACCAGGCCAGACACCTACAGCTGCTACAAACCCACTGTGAAACCAGGCCAGACACCTACAGCTGCTACAAACCCACTGTGAAACCAGGCCAGACACCTACAGCTGCTACAAACCCACTGTGAAACCAGGCCAGACACCTACAGCTGCTCCAAAGCCACTGTGAAACCAGGCCAGACACCTACAGCTGCTACAAACCCACTGTGAAACCAGGCCAGACACCTACAGCTGCTACAAACCCACTGTGAAACCAGGCCAGACACCTACAGCTGCTACAAACCCACTGTGAAACCAGGCCAGACACCTACAGCTGCTACAAACCCACTGTGAAACCAGGCCAGACACCTACAGCTGCTACAAACCCACTGTGAAACCAGGCCAGACACCTACAGCTGCTACAAACCCACTGTGACACCAGGCCAGACACCTACAGCTGCTACAAACCCACTGTGAAACCAGGCCAGACACCTACAGCTGCTACAAACCCACTGTGAAACCAGGCCAGACACCTACAGCTGCTACAAACCCACTGTGAAACCAGGCCAGAGACCTACAGCTGCTACAAACCCACTGTGAAACCAGGCCAGACACCTACAGCTGCTACAAACCCACTGTGAAACCAGGCCAGACACCTACAGCTGCTACAAACCCACTGTGAAACCAGGCCAGACACCTACAGCTGCTACAAACCCACTGTGAAACCAGGCCAGACACCTACAGCTGCTACAAACCCACTGTGAAACCAGGCCAGACACCTACAGCTGCTACAAACCCACTGTGAAACCAGGCCAGACACCTACAGCTGCTACAAACCCACTGTGAAACCAGGCCAGACACCTACAGCTGCTCCAAAGCCACTGTGAAACCAGGCCAGACACCTACAGCTGCTCCAAAGCCATTGTGAAACCAGGCCAGACACCTACAGCTGCTACAAACCCACTGTGAAACCAGGCCAGACACCTACAGCTGCTACAAAGCCACTGTGAAACCAGGCCAGACACCTACAGCTGCTACAAACCCACTGTGAAACCAGGCCAGACACCTACAGCTGCTCCAAAGCCACTGTGAAACCAGGCCAGACACCTACAGCTGCTACAAACCCACTGTGAAACCAGGCCAGACACCTACAGCTGCTACAAAGCCACTGTGACACCAGGCCAGACACCTACAGCTGCTCCAAAGCCACTGTGAAACCAGGCCAGACACCTACAGCTGCTACAAACCCACTGTGAAACCAGGCCAGACACCTACAGCTGCTCCAAAGCCATTGTGAAACCAGGCCAGACACCTACAGCTGCTACAAACCCACTGTGAAACCAGGCCAGACACCTACAGCTGCTACAAAGCCACTGTGACACCAGGCCAGACACCTACAGCTGCTACAAACCCACTGTGAAACCAGGCCAGACACCTACAGCTGCTCCAAAGCCACTGTGAAACCAGGCCAGACACCTACAGCTGCTACAAACCCACTGTGAAACCAGGCCAGACACCTACAGCTGCTACAAAGCCACTGTGACACCAGGCCAGACACCTACAGCTGCTCCAAAGCCACTGTGAAACCAGGCCAGACACCTACAGCTGCTACAAACCCACTGTGAAACCAGGCCAGACACCTACAGCTGCTCCCATCAGTGTGTTTACTATAATGTTCTGACTGAGACAATGGACTTTACATCATGTTTCCTGTGTTCTGCTTACTGCTGTACATGATGTTCCTGTTGAATGGTTCTTTATGCCTCACTAACCTGTGCTGACTTTGTTTCAAGTCTGTCTGTTCAGTGTGTGTAGTCCAGGGTGTAACTGTGTGTTGTTGGCATCTAGCTGACCAGGTCGACGTTGCCCTCTTGCGGTGCCAGCAGCTGAGACTGTACATCCTGAAGGCATCCAGGGCCCTCCTCTCACACCAGGACAAACTACGACAGATCCTCTCACAGGCTGCCGTGCTGGATCTCCCACCCAACCCCAGTGGTAAGCACTGATTCCAGGTCAGATCTAGTACTAGATCTCCCACCCAACCCCAGTGGTAAGCACTGATTCCAGGTCAGATCTAGTACTAGACCTCCCACCCAACCCCAGTGGTAAGCACTGATTCCGGGTCAGATCTAGTACTAGACCTCCCACCCAACCCCAGTGGTAAGCACTGATTCCGGGTCAGATCTAGTACTAGACCTCCCACCCAACCCCAGTGGTAAGCACTGATTCCAGGTCAGATCTAGTACTAGACCTCCCACCCAACCCCAGTGGTAAGCACTGATTCCAGGTCAGATCTAGTACTAGACCTCCCACCCAACCCCAGTGGTAAGCACTGATTCCAGTGGTAAGCACTGATTCCGGGTCAGATCTAGTACTAGACCTCCCACCCAACCCCAGTGGTAAGCACTGATTCCGGGTCAGATCTAGTACTAGACCTCCCACCCAACCCCAGTGGTAAGCACTGATTCCAGGTCAGATCTAGTACTAGACCTCCCACCCAACCCCAGTGGTA
Source organism: Salvelinus alpinus (assembly GCF_045679555.1). Taxonomy (NCBI): domain Eukaryota; kingdom Metazoa; phylum Chordata; class Actinopteri; order Salmoniformes; family Salmonidae; genus Salvelinus; species Salvelinus alpinus. The sequence continues at coordinate 56,154,708 of NC_092101.1, forward strand.
AGCACTGATTCCGGGTCAGATCTAACCTTAGCAGGGCTAGTCTGGTCCCCTTGTGAGTGGATATAATGATACCTCAGAGAAAGAGTCTCTTTTGAATGGTTGACATTGTAGATATTTATTGGGAGACCTGAGGGTCCCCTGTCCCCCTCATCCTCCCTCTCCTTACAGAGGAGCCTATGGCTGTGTCTCCTGATGTGGGTGACCTGTCTCCTGACTGTCCCCTGTCCCCCCTTATGCTCCTCCCTCTCCTTACAGAGGAGCCTATGGCTGTGTCTCCTGATGTGGGTGACCTGTCTCCTGACTGTCCCCTGTCCCCCCTTATGCTCCTCCCTCTCCTTACAGAGGAGCCTATGGCTGTGTCTCCTGATGTGGGTGACCTGTCTCCTGACTGTCCCCTGTCCCCCCTTATGCTCCTCCCTCTCCTTACAGAGGAGCCTATGGCTGTGTCTCCTGATGTGGGTGACCTGTCTCCTGACTGTCCCCTGTCCCCCCCTTATGCTCCTCCCTCTCCTTACAGAGGAGCCTATGGCTGTGTCTCCTGACGTGGGTGACCTGTCTCCTGAGGGTCCCCTGCCCCCCCTCATGCTCCTCCAGCAGCTCCTTTCTGCAGCCACACAGCCCTCACCTATCAAGGCCATCTTCAACAGGCAGGAACTGGAGGTAAGCACAGGCACACACACACACCTGCGTTTCCGTTAGCCAATAATTGCCAGTTTTTGCAATAATTAAAATAAAATAGTTGCGGGCCAAACTGTCAGGGAGAAAAAACATTTCTTTCAAATTTTGTGCCGCAGCATATTGATGCTCAAAAGTAGAACGGGGCTACTGACTTGGTACCGGGGCTACTGACTTGGTACCGGGGCTACTGACTTGGTACCGGGGCTACTGACTTGGTACCGGGGCTACTGACTTGGTACCGGGGCTACTGACTTGGTACCGGGGCTACTGACTTGGTACCGGGGCTACTGACTTGGTACCGGGGCTACTGACTTGGTACCGGGGCTACTGACTTGGTACCGGGGCTACTGACTTGGTACCGGGGCTAATGACTTGGTACCGGGGCTACTGACTTGGTACCGGGGCTACTGACTTGGTACCGGGGCTACTGACTTGGTACCGGGGCTACTGACTTGGTACCGGGGCTACTGACTTGGTACCGGGGCTACTGACTTGGTACCGGGGCTACTGACTTGGTACCGGGGCTACTGACTTGGTACCGGGGCTACTGACTTGGTACCGGGGCTACTGACTTGGTACCGGGGCTACTGACTTGGTCCCGGGGATACCGACTTGGTACCGGGGCTAATGACTTGGTCCCGGGGATACCGACTTGGTACCGGGGCTAATGACTTGGTACCGGGGCTACCGACTTGGTCCCGGGGCTACCGACTTGGCACCGGGGCTACCGACTTGGCACCGGGGCTACCGACTTGGCACCGGGGCTACCGACTTGGTACCGGGGCTACCGACTTGGCACCGGGGCTACTGACTTGGTACCGGGGCCAATGACTATCATCTAAATGACACTAGTGACTTGGGAATACGCTGTCATGGCTCAAGTAGGCAAATATTTAGTAAGAAACAACTTTGTCATCGTCATCATGTTGTAAAATGTTTGAGACAGACGGCAATGTTGTCATTAGCCAGCAAAGTTCGTCAAAAATAGCTATCAATGCTAACATTAGCTAGCTAAAATCTGGTGGTCTCCCCTCCATCTTAACTAGCTAGCTAATGTTATACTGCCTCAAGTCCATCTGGAGACATCAAAATGTTTTCCTACTAATTATTTCCCTCCTTTAGAAATGGCATCGTCTTTTCAAGCCAAAGAAATTACCTTTAGACCTAATCTGTCAGTAGTGATGTTGTTTCTGTCCCTCTAGACTGCAGTGTGTCAGTACTGATGTTGTTTCTGTCCCTCTAGACTGCAGTGTGTCAGTAGTGATGTTGTTTCTGTCCCTCTAGACTGCAGTGTGTCAGTACTGATGTTGTTTCTGTCCCTCTAGACTGCAGTGTGTCAGTAGTGATGTTGTTTCTGTCCCTCTAGACTGCAGTGTGTCAGTACTGATGTTGTTTCTGTCCCTCTAGACTGCAGTGTGTCAGTAGTGATGTTGTTTCTGTCCCTCTAGACTGCAGTGTGTCAGTACTGATGTTGTTTCTGTCCCTGTAGACTGCAGTGTGTCAGTACTGATGTTGTTTCTGTCCCTCTAGACTGCAGTGTGTCAGTAGTGATGTTGTTTCTGTCCCTCTAGACTGCAGTGTGTCAGTACTGATGTTGTTTCTGTCCCTCTAGACTGCAGTGTGTCAGTAGTGATGTTGTTTCTGTCCCTCTAGACTGCAGTGTGTCAGTAGTGATGTTGTTTCTGTCCCTCTAGACTGCAGTGTGTCAGTACTGATGTTGTTTCTGTCCCTCTAGACTGCAGTGTGTCAGTAGTGATGTTGTTTCTGTCCCTCTAGACTGCAGTGTGTCAGTAGTGATGTTGTTTCTGTCCCTCTAGACTGCAGTGTGTCAGTACTGATGTTGTTTCTGTCCCTGTAGACTGCAGTGTGTCAGTAGTGATGTTGTTTCTGTCCCTCTAGACTGCAGTGTGTCAGTAGTGATGTTGTTTCTGTCCCTGTAGACTGCAGTGTGTCAGTACTGATGTTGTTTCTGTCCCTCTAGACTGCAGTGTGTCAATACTGATGTTGTGTCTGTCCCTCTAGACTGCAGTGTGTCAGTACTGATGTTGTGTCTGTCCCTCTAGACTGCAGTGTGTCAGTAGTGATGTTGTTTCTGTCCCTCTAGACTGCAGTGTGTCAGTACTGATGTTGTTTCTGTCCCTCTAGACTGCAGTGTGTCAGTAGTGATGTTGTTTCTGTCCCTCTAGACTGCAGTGTGTCAGTAGTGATGTTGTTTCTGTCCCTGTAGACTGCAGTGTGTCAGTAGTGATGTTGTTTCTGTCCCTCTAGACTGCAGTGTGTCAGTAGTGATGTTGTTTCTGTCCCTGTAGACTGCAGTGTGTCAGTAGTGATGTTGTTTCTGTCCCTGTAGACTGCAGTGTGTCAGTACTGATGTTGTTTCTGTCCCTCTAGACTGCAGTGTGTCAGTACTGATGTTGTTTCTGTCCCTCTAGACTGCAGTGTGTCAGTAGTGATGTTGTTTCTGTCCCTGTAGACTGCAGTGTGTCAGTACTGATGTTGTGTCTGTCCCTCTAGACTGCAGTGTGTCAGTACTGATGTTGTGTCTGTCCCTCTAGACTGCAGTGTGTCAGTACTGATGTTGTGTCTGTCCCTCTAGACTGCAGCCCTGGCAGTGTGTCAGTACCTGGCGGTGGAGTCCACCCACCCCTCCTCCCCCCTGTTTGAAAGCAGTAGCTCCAGTGAGGCCACGACCCCCGTCACCGTGCAGCACGTCAAAGCCCCTAAACAGAAGACACAGAAGGCCTGTCCTGTCCCTCCGCTGCCCATCGTACAACAGCTCATGGAAATGGGTTTCCACAGGAACAATATAGAGTTTTCCCTCAAGTCTCTGTCTGGGACCGGCAGCGCTTCTGGTGTACCAGGTACTGTTTAACTTATGTAGCGATGTGTAATGGTGTGTATACAGTGAGCTCCAACAGTATTGTAATGGTGTGTTTACAGTGAGCTCCAACAGTATTGTGATGGTGTGTAATGGTGTGTTTACAGTGAGCTCCAACAGTATTGTGATGGTCTGTACAGTGAGCTCCAACAGTATTGTAATGGTGTGTATACAGTGAGCTCCAACAGTATTGTAGTGGTGTGTATACAGTGAGCTCCAACAGTATTGTGATGGTGTGTATACAGTGAGCTCCAACAGTATTGTAATGGTGTGTATACAATGAGCTCCAACAGTATTGTGATGGTGTGTGTACAGTGAGCTCCAACAGTATTGTGATGGTGTGTATACAATGAGCTCCAACAGTATTGTGATGGTGTGTATACAGTGAGCTCCAACAGTATTGTAATGGTGTGTATACAGTGAGCTCCAACAGTATTGTGATGGTGTGTATACAATGAGCTCCAACAGTATTGTGATGGTGTGTGTACAGTGAGCTCCAACAGTATTGTAATGGTGTGTATACAGTGAGCTCCAACAGTATTGTAATGGTGTGTATACAGTGAGCTCCAACAGTATTGTGATGGTATGTATACAGTGAGCTCCAACAGTATTGTGATGGTGTGTATACAGTGAGCTCCAACAGTATTGTGATGGTGTGTATACAGTGAGCTCCAACAGTATTGTAATGGTCTGTATACAGTGAGCTCCAACAGTATTGTGATGGTGTGTATACAGTGAGCTCCAACAGTATTGTAATGGTGTGTATACAGTGAGCTCCAACAGTATTGTAATGGTCTGTATACAGTGAGCTCCAACAGTATTGTAATGGTGTGTATACAGTGAGCTCCAACAGTATTGTGATGGTGTGTATACAGTGAGCTCCAACAGTATTGTAATGGTGTGTATACAGTGAGCTCCAACAGTATTGTAATGGTGTGTATACAGTGAGCTCCAACAGTATTGTGATGGTGTGTATACAGTGAGCTCCAACAGTATTGTAATGGTGTGTATACAGTGAGCTCCAACAGTATTGTAATGGTGTGTTTACAGTGAGCTCCAACAGTATTGTGATGGTGTGTATACAGTGAGCTCCAACAGTATTGTAATGGTGTGTATACAGTGAGCTCCAACAGTATTGTAATGGTGTGTATACAGTGAGCTCCAACAGTATTGTAATGGTGTGTATACAGTGAGCTCCAACAGTATTGTAATGGTGTGTATACAGTGAGCTCCAACAGTATTGTAATGGTGTGTTTACAGTGAGCTCCAACAGTATTGTGATGGTGTGTAATGGTGTGTTTACAGTGAGCTCCAACAGTATTGTAATGGTCTGTATACAGTGAGCTCCAACAGTATTGTAATGGTGTGTTTATAGTGAGCTCCAACAGTATTGTGATGGTGTGTGATGGTGTGTATACAGTGAGCTCCAACAGTATTGTAATGGTGTGTAATGGTGTGTATACAGTGAGCTCCAACAGTATTGTAATGGTGTGTATACAGTGAGCTCCAACAGTATTGTAATGGTGTGTATACAGTGAGCTCCAACAGTATTGTGATGGTGTGTAATGGTGTGTATACAGTGAGCTCCAACAGTATTGTGATGGTGTGGGAAGCATTGGAGTCAACATGTTTCCCAGCATCCCTGTGGAACGTTTTCTACACCTTGTAGAGTCCATGCCCTGGTGGAGGCTGTTCTGCGGGCAGAAGGGGGTGTAACTCAATATTAGGAAGGTGTTCCTAATGTTTTGTACACTCAATGTGTGTGTTTCTGTTACCGTGGTACTATAGCTATGTTTGTCTATATTAATGAATGTGTGGAGTCCTTGGTGACCTGCACCGTCCTGATGTGTTAATGTGTGTGTCTGTGTTAATGTGTTGTGTGTGTGTGTTTAATAATATGTGTGTGTGTGTTTTGTCCTGTAGGTGTGGAGTCTCTCGTGGCCTGGTTGCTGGACCATCCTGACGTCCAGGTGACAGAGCTGTCTGATGCTGACACCGTGTCTGATGACTACTCTGAGGAGGAGCTGGAGGAGGAGCTGGAGGAGCAGCTGGAGGAGCAGGCTCCCACGGCCTTCCCCGTGGTATGTTTACCTGGCTACAGACCCAGCTAATACACCCCTACCTGGCTAGCTTACCCCTACGGCCTACCTGGTCACAAAGCAGTCCCTGCAGTCATTACTGCCGAACCAATAAGACTGGGAATTACCCATAGTTCTCTGCTGCCATTACTGCTGAACCAATGAGACTGGGAATTACCCATGGTTCTCTGCTGCCATTACTGCTGAACCAATGAGACTGGGAATTACCCATGGTTCTCTGCTGCCATTACTGCTGAACCAATGAGACTGGGAATTACCCATGGTTCTCTGCTGCCATTACTGCTGAACCAATGAGACTGGGAATTACCCATGGTTCTCTGCTGCCATTACTGCTGAACCAATGAGACTGGGAATTACCCATGGTTCTCAGCTGCCATTACTGCTGAACCAATGAGACTGGGAATTACCCATGGTTCTCAGCTGCCATTACTGTTGAACCAATGAGACTGGGAATTACCCATGGTTCTCTGCTGCCATTACTGCTGAACCAATGAGACTGGGAATTACCCATGGTTCTTTTATCATGTGTAGCTACTATATTGTTGGAACTCAACCTGGACCTTTCACGTGTCAGATGAATTCCTTGATGTATTTTACATCTCTCTGTGTGTCCTCAGCCTCCTGGTGCAGTGGTGACGGAGACTCAGACCTTTAAGAACCGAGCAGATTTCCAGAGCAACGATGACTATGCTGTTTACATCAGAGAGAACATTCAGGTAAGACTGCTATTTATATCAGAGAACATTCAGGTAAGACTGCTGTTTAGGTTCACCACTGAAGGACTAGGTCCTATAGGTTCACCACTGAAGGACTAGGTCCTATAGGTTCACCACTGAAGGACTAGGTCCTATAGGTTCTCCACTGAAGGACTAGGTCCTATAGGTTCTCCACTGAAGGACTAGGTCCTATAGGTTCTCCACTGAAGGACTAGGTCCTATAGGTTCACCACTGAAGGACTAGGTCCAGTAGGTTCACCACTGAAGGACTAGGTCCTGTAGGTTCACCACTGAAGGACTAGGTCCTATAGGTTCTCCACTGAAGGACTAGGTCCTATAGGTTCTCCACTGAAGGACTAGGTCCAGTAGGTTCACCACTGAAGGACTAGGTCCTATAGGTTGACCACTGAAGGACTAGGTCCTATAGGTTCACCACTGAAGGACTAGGTCCTATAGATTCACCACTGAAGGAGTAGGTCCTATAGGTTCTCCACTGAAGGACTAGGTCCTATAGGTTCTCCACTGAAGGACTAGGTCCTATAGGTTCTCCACTGAAGGACTAGGTCCTATAGGTTCTCCACTGAAGGACTAGGTCCTATAGGTTCTCCACTGAAGGACTAGGTCCTATAGGTTCTCCACTGAAGGACTAGGTCCTATAGGTTCTCCACTGAAGGACTAGGTCCTATAGATTCACCACTGAAGGACTAGGTCCTATAGGTTCTCCACTGAAGGACTAGGTCCTATAGGTTCTCCACTGAAGGACTAGGTCCTGTAGATTCACCACTGAAGGACTAGGTCCAGTAGGTTCACCACTGAAGGACTAGGTCCAGTAGGTTCACCACTGAAGGACTAGGTCCAGTAGGTTCACCACTGAAGGACTAGGTCCAGTAGGTTCACCACTGAAGGACTAGGACCTGTAGGTTCACCACTGAAGGACTAGGTCCAATAGATTCACCACTGAAGGACTAGGTCCTATAGATTCACCACTGAAGGACTAGGTTCTATAGGAAGTGTTTAACCTCTGACCCCTATGTACTGTAGGTGGGCATGATGGTGAAGTGCTGTAGAACGTATGAGGAAGTGTTTAACCTCTGACCCCTATGTACTGTAGGTGGGCATGATGGTGAAGTGCTGTAGAACGTATGAGGAAGTGTTTAACCTCTGACCCCTATGTACTGTAGGTGGGCATGATGGTGAAGTGCTGTAGAACGTATGAGGAAGTGTTTAACCTCTGACCCCTATGTACTGTAGGTGGGCATGATGGTGAAGTGCTGTAGAACGTATGAGGAAGTGTTTAACCTCTGACCCCTATGTACTGTAGGTGGGCATGATGGTGAAGTGCTGTAGAACGTATGAGGAAGTGTACGAGGGAGACGTCGGGAAGGTAATTAAGCTGGACAGAGATGGACTCCATGACCTGAATGTCCAGTGTGATTGGCAGCAGAAAGGAGGGACATACTGGGTCCGCTATATACACACTGAACTACTAGGTAAGATGCTTTAACGCTGTTTTATTAATGATATTAATGTGGCCGGACCTCCTGTAACCTGTTGTCTGATTCACCAGGAGCATGTTGATATTAATGTGGCTGGACCTCCTGTAACCTGTTGTCTGATTCACCAGGAGCATGTTGATATTAATGTGGCTGGACCTCCTGTAACCTGTTTGCCTTTTTCCCTTGTCTTGCTCCAGGCTTCCCACCACAGACCTCTCCATCCCACATTAAGATCGGGGACAAAGTGAGAGTGAAGTCTACCGTCACGACGCCAAAGTACAAATGGGGCTCTGTCACTCACAGGAGTGTGGGAGTGGTCAAGGGTAAGTCACTCGTTTGCTATTTTTTGGCATTTTGTTTTCTACCTGTATTTAAGGCCCAGACACCTCTTGGCCTGTGCTACCGGCATCTTTCAGATGGTTATTTTAAAGGAGAATATGTCCTCCGTTTATCTACCTGCTTAAATAAAGGTTATAAATCAACTATGGTCCTGTGTTGTCCCGTGTTGTCCCGTGTTGTCCCGTGTGGTCTTGTGTTGTCCCATGTTGTCCTGTGTTGTCCCGTGTTGTCCCGTGTTGTCCCGTGTTGTCCCGTGTTGTCCCGTGTTGTCCCGTGTTGTCCCGTGTGGTCTTGTGTTGTCCCGTGTTGTCCCGTGTGGTCCCGTGTGGTCCCGTGTTGTCCTGTGTTCAGCTTTCAGTGCCAATGGGAAGGATGTGATTGTGGACTTCACTCAGCAGTCGCACTGGACCGGGCTGCTGTCTGAGATGGAGCTGGTACCCAGTGTTCACCCGGGAGTCCGGTAGGGATACCGTACATTTATTTAACCTGTCTAGGCTCGCCAACAGCCAATGAAATTGCAGGGCGCCAAATTCAATCAACAGAAATCTCATTATTCAATTTTCTCAAACATAGTATTAGACACCATTTTAACGATAAAATTCTCGTTAATCCAACCACAGTGTCCGATTTCAAAAAGGCTTTTCGGCGAAAGCACAACATATCATTATGTTAGGTCAGCAACTAGTCACAGAAAGCATACAGTGATTTTCCAACCAAAGAGAGGGGTCACAAAAAGCAGAAATAGAGATAAAATGAATCACTAACCTTTGATATTCTTCATCAGATGACACTCCCGGGACAACATGTTACACAATACATGTATGTTTTGTTTGATCAAGTTCATATTTATATCCAAAAACCTCAGTTTACATTTGGCTTTGCCTCCAAAACATCCCGTGAATTTGCACAGAGCCACATCAAATCACAGAAATACTCATAATAAACATTGATAAAAGATACAAGTGTTATTCACAGATTTAAAGATATGCTTCTCCTTAATGCAACCGCTGTGTCAGATTTTTTAAAAACTTTACGGAAAAAGCAAACCATGCAATAATCTGAGTACGGCGCTCAGAGACCAACACAACCCAAGAAGATATCCGTCATGTTGGAGTCAACATAAGTCAGAAATAACATTATAAATATTCACTTACCTTTGATGATCTTCCTCAGAATGCACTCCCAGGAATCCCAGTTCCACAATAAATGATTTGTTCCATAAAGTTCATAATTTATGTCCAAATACCTCCTTTTTGTTTGCGCGTTTGGTAAACAAATCCAAACTCACGACGCGCCTGCAAGTCCAGCGGAAAGTACGGACGAAAAGTCCAAGAAGTTATATTACAGGTCGTAGAAACATGTCAAACTAAGTATAGTATCAATTTTTAGGATGTTTTTAACATAAATCTTCAATAATGTTCCAACCGGAGAATTCCTTTGTCTTCAGAAAAGCAAATGGAACCGGAGCTACCTCTCACGTGAATGCGCGTGGTCAGCTCGTGGCTGACTCATTCCCCTCTCATTCGGTCCCACTTCACAGTAGAAGCATCAGACAAGGTTCTAAAGACTGTTGACATCTAGTGGAAGCTTTAGGAAGTGCAACATGACCCCATAGACACTGTATATTCGATAGGGAATGAGTTGAAAAACGACCAACCTCAGATTTCCCACTTCCTGGTTGGATTTTTTCTCAGGTTTTTGCCTGCCATATGAGTTCTGTTATACTCACAGACATCATTCAAACAGTTTTAGAAACTTCAGAGTGTTTTCTATCCAATACTAATAATAATATGCATATATTAGCAACTGGGACTGAGTAGCAGGCCGTTTACTCTGGGCACACTTTTCATCCAAACGTGAAAATGCTGCCCCCTATCCATAAGAAGTTTTAATAGATGTTTTATTTGACTTTTTTTTTTACCAGGCAGGTCAATTAAGAACACGATGGCCTCAATACTGTTCACAGTGATATTACCCAAGTATCATATTACCCAAGTATCATATTACCCAAGTATCATATTACCCAAGTATCAATGGACCAATGAATGTTTTAACTCATTATCCAGTCTGTAATGGTCACCTCTGATCTACCTCTGTTCCTGCAGCTGTGACGGCTGTCAGATGTTCCCTATCAACGGCCCCAGGTTCAAATGTAGACACTGTGACGACTTTGACTTCTGTGAGAGGTGCTTCAAAACACGACAACACAACACCAGGCACTCATTTGGACGCATCAACGAGCCAGGTGAGTTCCACACTTCTGTTATTCATTTTGAGATTTCATCTGAATATCATGTGAATTTATTTTTTGACTTCAGACCCAAACTACTTCTCACTTAAAACATTGTTTTGGTGTTTTATACTTTATAGTGCAGTTTCCTGGTCCTGGACTCCAATGTCCTTTCAATAGAGAATCTCCATTTAAGAATGTCTTTAGTTCAGGATTTAATCTGTCTCTTTATGTGTATGAAGTGTGAATCTGTCTGTCCTCCTCCAGGCCAGTAGTGTTAATCTGTCTGTCCTCCTCCAGGCCAGTAGTGTTAATCTGTCTGTCCTCCTCCAGGCCAGTAGTGTTAATCTGTCTGTCCTCCTCCAGGCCAGTAGTGTTAATCTGT